>NW_028258293.1:6311515-6614545 GCF_053883595.1 Heterocephalus glaber
TTCACACTCACAACTTCACACACTTGTCTCTCAGAAGCACACTGCCTTACCTCTCAGGCCTTCTTCTGAAATATGAGGAGAATCCTTATTAACCCCACAACTCTTGAATTTTGCATGCCTGCAAAAACAGTGGCATGTGGATAATACCAAGGTCTGCTACCAACCTGAGCAGTAGCTGGGCCCATTTGGGGCATGGCTCCAGAGGCCCCCAAATGCTTGGATGGTGAAGCACTATGAACTGAATCTTAGTTGAAGACTATCCTAAGCTGCTGATTTTGATTGCAGTACCCAAGGGCTGTCATCTCAAAACAAAATTTTTCACTTCTGCAATTTGAACCTATGAAGGATAGGGCTAATTCCTGGCATGCTTTAAGGCATATTTTCCATTATCTTGATCCAAAGCACTTGTCTTCTTTTTTAAGCTAATATTTTCACTAAGCAAGCTCCCCTTTGCTCCATTTCTGTGGGTTCTTTCTAGGAAAATTGAAAACTTTTAAAATGGGCTTTTTGCTGTTGATTTTCAGTATGAACTTTGCTAAAAGCCATATCCAATATGGCTTTAAAACAATATCCCTAAAACAATATCCGTGCCATAGCCTCAACATGGGCCTGCCTTGGCATTTCTTCTACCAGATTAATTCACCACATTAATTATCCGATGTCCTTAATCTAAGCTTTTTGCAAAGTCTCAGGACATTGGAAAACGTTGACACATTTTCTGCCACAATATAACTAACACCCATGGCCTAAAATCCAGCTACCAATGGAGTCCTTGTTCTCAGATGGAAACTTCTGAGCCTGGACTTTATCATCTGAATTTTTACCAGCATTCTTATCCCTGAGCTCTGACCAGAATCTCATATCAACCTCAGCTTACAGTATTCCAGGATTGGTCTAGCTGGCAACTCCAAACTCCTCCTGAAAGGAAGTTCCAAAGGATTCTGAACCACATAGTCTCAGCTACTACCCTATTTTCCTGTTACAAAAATCTGTCTTAGTTACTTTCTTATTGCTGGGACAAAATACTTGACACCAACAACTTAATGAAGAAGAGGATTACTTTGGCTCATGTTTTAATCCATACAGGGTTGGGTCCAAGAAAGAATAGCCTGACAAAGGGGCATGGCAGATAGGAAACAGAGAGGAAAGAGCAGAGTTGGGAAGAGAGAGATACTCTTCCAGGCCACAGCCACAGTGACCCTGATTCGGACCATTCCCTACCCTCCTGTCAGCAAGTCAGCTTTAAGTCCCTATGATATAATCACCTTCCAAAACTCCTGCTTATGAGTATATGAGGCTTTTGGTGCAATCTATATAAACCACAGCAATATAATAGTTAAATCAAAATCTTTACCATGGCCTACAAGACTCAGTTTAATGATATTGGTCTTATGAAAGTGGCAATAATTTAAACATGCAAATGACCTATATGTTATTTTTCAATCACTGATATGTCCATAAGATTACCTAGCTCATTATAGTTTAAGAAAATCAAATTTTGAAAAAAAAACTAAATTAAGATAACACAACTGCTGGGATTCAGATTCATCTTGTTCATACTCAAATTACTGGATAATTTCACAATGGGAATTTATAGATAGAATATCTACTCAGAAATATACTTGCAATCCCAAACACCCTCCTTGAAACAATTAAGGAAAATCTACCTTATCCACCACAGCACTCGCTACCACAACCACAGAGCATAGGTTAGGGTTCTCTAGAGGAAGAGGAATAGACCTGATAGAACACATACATTGTAGAAGGGATTTTTTATGTAGGCTTATAGATCAGAGGCTGTGGAATGCATAATGGCCATCTGTGTGCTGGAGAACTGGAGAACATCCTAGCTGCTCAGACCTGGCACATGGAAGCCACTGGACAGAATAGACATTAAAAATGCAGTACCAATCTGAGATTGAAGAGCCTGAAGCTCCCTGGAGAGGTGCTGGTGTGTCTACAAGAAAGGCTGAGAAACTGCAGTCTGATGTCACCCACACAAAAAGAAAGAAACTACTCAAAACACACCAGCTACCTGCTTTGCTTCACATTCTATAGAGACTTCTGGCCTGTTGGGTGGTGTCACCCACATCTGGGTAGTTCCTACCCCTCAGGTCTCTGGCCTATGTGTCAATTATTTCTGGAAACAACTCAAAGACCCACCAAGAAATGTGCTTCCCTAATCTGCTAGGCACTTCTTAACTCAGTCCATCAACACAACACGATTAACTGTCACGCATACTATGTGCTCCTTACATTAGGAACTTCAACAGTTGACAATTTTAAACTTAACCAAGATTAGAATTTTTCTTCTTTCTTCAAAATATGCTCTAGCATCCCACTTTCTTTTCCATGTAATTCATTTTACCAGAGAAAGATAATTCAATCATGTCCATATTCAGTGGCCCACCCTTCCCTTTCTCTGATGTGTGCACAGGTGTACACACACATTTGTGTCTTTCTTCTTCTAAGCACAGTGCAAGTCCTAGATCCACTTCCCAGATTCTCCTTCCCCTGACTTCTCAGTCTGGCAACCTTTTCAATTTATTTTGTCTATTGAGGCCGTAAAACAATTTAAAAATGCACTTTCTACTCTCAAATATGCTATAATTGCTGAGAATAAGATGTAAGTTTAAAGACAATTAGAAGTTGCAAGCAAGAACCCAAAATAGTAGACACAATAGAGGTACAATTTAAGAATGTTTGTGATGCTAAGATTTGTTGAGCATTCATAAGTGGGATAATCAATTTTTTTATGTATATTATTTTTTACATGAAAATCTCATGGCAACCATCTATGAAAGCCTTTGATGACCAAGTTTCCTGGTGAAGAAACTGATGTGTAAGATTGAAAATTTTTCTCAAGTCTCACAGCTAGTAATGGATGAAGTTAAATTTTCAGTCCGGGATAGTTTGGCTCCTGATGATAGTTGAATGAATCAGGATGGAGGTAATTCAGCCAATTTTAAAATAACATTATTTCTGCTGGAAGCTACCCTGGAGGAGGTAGAACTTGAGATGATCCTGTACATTATTTAGAATTTGGAATGATGGAGAGAAAGGAAGATTTAATGAGCAAATAACTGAGTCACTATTTCATCTCAGCAGTGATCAGTCTTCCTTTCATCAGGATTTTCATATATTTGTGGAGGATCTGAGATGAAAACTGATTGTAAATTTTTTCTTCATATTCACTATTGCTAAACACATTTTGGAGTGAGAGCAGAATGGATTTTAAAGATGTTTCCTTTTCCAGTTGATCCTGAACAGATCTGAAAAAGCCTGGGGAGAACAGAAGAAATCTGAGGGCTTTCCTTTTTCATTTCAGTGAATAATAGAAAAAAAAAAAGAAATAGTTCCATTCTAGTGAAATACAGCTGGTCTCATTTCAGGGACTGAAAGATTAATCACTATGTCCGAGAAGGTGCACTTCCAAACCTTGATTCCAATCCCACCCTGTGAAGACAGAAACGTTTGTGGCAAATGGTAGAAATAACCAAAATTACTGAGAGATATAGTGACTTGCTCACAATATAATACAGCAATAAGTGTCAAGGCATGTGTAATAAAACAGCTTGTGAATGACTAGAAGTGAAAGCTTTGGAACCAGACCTTGGCATTCGACACATCAGTGATTTGTTTCCATTAGTAATAGAGTGGAGGAAGTCGCCAGATAAATATCTCAGGAAGGAATGCTGCAACAAGCTACATTGGCCTGGGGTCTGTTTAGTAGCAGAGGATCAATCACTTCTGCTTCTTTCTCACAAAATAAGCCTTTTTTTTTTTTCAAGGTGGCTGCTTTCCATTACCAAAGATAGAGATCTTCTTCTAAAAAATAACTAAGAAAAAAATAAAGAAAAGGAAATTAGAAAAACCAAATGCTGTTTTTTACAGAAAAAGAAAAGTCAGTTTGTTTTCTAAAACAAGTCACAATGACAATTCTGTATGTGTGTACACTCCCTCTCTCACCTGCTTGACTTCACCTACAGTGGTGCCGCTTTTAGTAATTTTAGCAGTGCATCTTGATAATGATATGTACGAAGATTCATGCAGAGAAAATTTGATGGTGATGACAAGTGTAGTTGTTTCAAATTCTACTCCAAATTTTAAAAACGGGACAATAAGAGTGGTCTTTATTCTTTCTAGTCAATTAAACGTTCCTTGCCATAAAGCTTTTTAAACTTTACAATTATCACTGCCTATTAAGTTTGAAAGCTAGCATGGTATTCATGCATTTATGTCTCATATTCTTATCTTGTTGGCTTATGTATAACAAATGTGTCTTTCGTTTTTGATAAACAATAAGGAATTTTTTGACACTCATAATTTAACACAGTTTGCTGGATTTTCCATTTGAGATGTAGAGATATTCTCATATCAGCCAGAGGGAAGTCTGACCTTAATTCAAGTATCTTTTAAGAAATGGGTATGCTAATTTTAAGCCTCTTTTTCCTTCTTTCTTTTTCCCCCTCCCACACCATACCCCACCAAGACAAAGAATGGAAGTAAAAAAAATGGAAATAAAGCTCTTGTAAGTGGGGAGAAGAAGAAGGGTTGAAGGAAGGGGAGAAATGAGAAAAAAAATTAAGATATATTCTGTATGGGCACAAATTCCCAATGATGAATGTGATCATTATGTGCAGCAAACGTACTAATAAAATAAATGCATACAATAAAAAACTGGATATGCTAGACTACTCTGCAACAACCACACATTCACTATTGAATTGCCACTCATATTCCATCCATGTGACTAACATATTTTCCTGTACTATTTGTTTGAATATAGTAAATTCTAGATTAGATTGTGTTCTGGTTGCTTACTTTATTTACTGTCATATAATTTAAAGTAATCAAAATTGAAAAAGGTATTCAAAATTTGGGAATGAATATAGAGAAAGGTGAATTTGGATAGCAACACTACAGCATATAATTTGGAAGAGGATTTGGAAATGGGGTGTGTAGAGAGTGGAAGGGTAGGTAAGAAAAATGAAATACATTGTCCCAGAGAATCAGGAACTGAAAGGTTCATGACTTTGGGAGGAGAGCAAGTGGGTTCATGGCTGGGGAACTTGCCTCAGAGACTGGAAATCTTCACTGTCTACAGACATGGCTTCTGGGGATTCTTCCCAAACAATGAAAGAATCTGGGGCTCCTGTATCACCACACCCAGGTGCAGAGGAGGAGAGGCCCCCAGAAACAAGCAGCTGAGCCTTTTGGGCTGCCATACCACTACCCCCAACACTGAGGAGGGGAGGTGAGCAGTGTGGGCACCAGCAGCACCCCCCCCCATTAAAATGAAAAGACACAAAAACAAGCCTCAAAATCAGAACACCTAAAGCAACCACAAAGGGAAACAAAATGGAAAAATCATACTCAGCCACCTGGACTCCCTGAACTGGCAACAAAAGAGGATCTGGAAAAAATGAAATCAGAAATAATTTCTCAGGTAACAGCACAGATTGTGCCCATAGTGCAAGACATGATTAATAAATCTAGAGAGGACACAGATAAAAATATAGAGGAGCTAAAGAAGATGATGGAATTCCAACATAGGAAACAAATGGAATCCAGAAAACAGATGCAAACAGATTTCTAGAAGATTAAAAATTCCTTTGAAAGTTTATGCAGAAGAATGAGCTAATGTGATGACAGAATTACAGATACAGACAATAAGATATCAATTAGTGACCAGGAAAGGAAAAAATTCTTTAAAATAGTAATGGACCATGAGAAACCAATCCAGCAGCTGCTAGATGATGCAAAGAAGAATAACATCAGAGTGATTGGAGTCAAGGAAGAAACAGGAGAGAATGCAGTTGACATAAAAAAAAAAAAACAAAAAACTGTTCACATAGGAGTGAAGGCAGAACACTCCGCAAACAGGGCAAAAGAACTTGACATACAGATAAGTGAGGCATATAGGACTCCAACTAGCATTTATGAAAAAAAAAATCAACACATCAGCATATAGTAGTTAAGATACCAACAGAAGAACAAAATTCTACAAGCAGTTAGGGAAAAGAAACAAATCACAGGAATCCCATTGCAGACAGGCAGGTCTGAGGATATTGTACCAAGGTCACAAGTCACAAGGAACACACCGATTCCAAAACCAGGGAAAGATCCAACCCAAAAAGAGAACTACAGGCCAATCTCCCTAATGAACATAGATGTAAAAATCCTCAACAAGATACTGGCAAACAGAATACAGAGGGTCATAAAGAAAATCATACACCCTGACCAAGTCGGATTTAAACCCAGGGATGCAAGGATGGTTCAACATTCGTAAATCAATAAATGTAATACACCATATTAACAGAGTTAAGGAAAAAAACATATGATCATCTCAATAGATGCTGAAAAAGCATTTGACAAAATCCAGCACCCATTCATTATAAAAACTCTACAGAAAATTGGAATAGAAGGTCTTTATCTTAAACTGATTAAGGCTATCTATGAAAAATCAACAGCCAACATCATACAAAATGGTCAAAAACTGAAAACTTTCATGCTAAAATCAGGAACAAGACAAGGATGCCCACTACCACCACTCCTGTTCAATATAGTTCTGGAAACATTAGCCACAGCAATTAGAAAAAAGAAAGAAATAAAAGGAATAAAGATAGGAAAAGAAGAAGTCAAACTATCATTATTTGCTGATGATATGATACTTTATATAGAAGACCCAAAAACTCCACCAGAAGACTTCTAGATTTAATTGGCAGATTCAGTAGAGTAACTGGATGCAAGATCAACACTCAAAAAACAATATCCTTCTTGTACACAAATAGCAGACTCACTGAGAGAGAAATTAGGGAAACAATTCCTTTTACAATAGCACCCAAACAAATGAAATATCTAGGAATCAATTTACAAAGGAAGGAAAATACCTCTACACTGAAAACTACAGCACCCTGAAAAAAGAGATCAAAGAGGATACAAGAAAATGGAAAGATATCCCTTGTTCCTGGGTAGGAAGAACCAATATAGTGAAAATGGCCATACTTCCAAAACTGCTATATAGATTCAATGCAATGCCAATTGAAATTCCAACAATATAATTCACAGAATTAGAGAAAACAATCCAAAAATTCATTTGGAACCATAATAGACCTAGAATAGCTAAAGCAATTCTAAGCAACAGAGACATGGTTGGGGGTATCACAATTTCCAACTTGAAACTATACTACAAAGCTACTGTGATAAAATTAGCATGGCACTGGCAAACTAACAGACCTGAGGATCAGTGAAATAGATTAGAAGATGCAGAAACAACTCCAGACATACTCAGCCACCTCATCTTTGACAAAGGAGCCAATCACCATCATTGGAGGAAAGATAGTCTATTTAATAAATGGTGCTAAAAGGACTAGATTTCAACCTGCCAAAGATTAAAACTAGACCCATACCTATCACCATCCACTAAACTAAGATTGAAGTGGATTAAAGATATAAATATTAAGATGGAAACACTACTGCTGGAAGATAAGTTAGGTAGAACTCTTGAAGACGTTGGCATAGGGAAAGACTTCATGAACAAAACCTCAGCAGTATGGGAACTAGTAAAAAGAATCAACAACTGGGATCTCATGTTATTAAAAAGCTTCTGCACTGCAAAAGAAACCACCTGCAGAGCTAACAAACAACCTACAATATGGGCAAAAATTTTTAGCAGCTGTACCTCAGACAAAGGACTACTATCTAGAATATATAAAGAATTGAAAAAACTCAGGCCCTCCAAATCCAAAGACCCAATTAAAAAAATGGGCATCTGAAATGAACAGACGTTTCTCAGACAGAGGTAAAAGCAGCAAACAAATATATGAAAAAATGTTCAACATCACTCGTCATTCAAGAGATGCAGATGAAAACAACACTGAGATTCAACCTCACCTCAGAAAGAATGGCTACTATCAAGAAATCAACCAATAACAAATCCTGGCAGAGTTGTGGAGAGAAAGGAACCCTTCTCCGTTGTTGGTGGAGTGCACACTGGTGCAACCACTGTGGAAATCTGTATGGAGATACCTAAAAGAACTAGGACTAGAGGTCTCATTTGACCCAGCTATTCCCTTGCTGGCTATCTTCCCAAAAGAATTAAAAGAATCATACCACAGTGGTATATGTGCACCCATGTTCATAGTAGCATAATTAGTGAAAGCTAAAACTTGGAAACAACCCAATTGCCCTTCAACTGGAAGCCGGATAAAGAAAATGTGGTTTATTTTATAAAATGGAGTACTACTCAGCCATAAAGAATGAAAAACTAGAGCCATTTATACCTAAATTGATGCATATTGAAGACATACTCTTAAGTGAAATAAATAGGACACACATGTGTAAATACTGAATAGTTTCTCTAGTGTGAGAAACTGATAGTGTAAACAAGGGTTAAAATGATTAAAATGAGTAATTGATAATTTGAAATAAGAAAAAAAGGTCCAAAGACGAAGGAGTGAAGGGAGGGGAAGGGAAAAGAAAAAGAGAGAAAGGAAAAACTATGAGAAAAGAAAAAAAATGTAAATGAAATCTATGTAAATAGGGAAGGGGGGAGGGGGCGAAGGACGCACAGGAAATGGGGAAAAAAATAAGAACCAAGATATATCATGTACATGTATAAACACCCAATGATAAATATTAAAAAACTGTATACCTAAAATGTACCAATGAAAGAACTAAAAAATATAAAATTAAATTTAAAAAAGAAACAAATCACATACAAAGGAAAGTCCATCAGAATCACAGAAAACTTCTCAACCCAAACTCTCAAAGCAAGAAAAGTTTGCAGTGACATATTACAAGCCCTAAAGGAAAAAATCCTCCAAAGCAAATTGATGTACCCTGAAAAACTATCTTTCAAATTTGATGGGAGAAATAAGATACTTTTGTGACAAAGAGCACCTTAGGAATTTTATGAATAACAAACAAGCACTCAAAAAAATTTTAGACAATATCATAGGAAAAGACATCAAGGATAATAACTCCAGTAAGAACAGGAGAAGGAATCAATCAATAATAACAAGAAATTAAATGCAAAGGGGGAGGATCCAACAAAAAGAAAACATCATGACAAGGATAACTCAAAACATATGAGTTATAACCATCAATGTTCATGGTCTCAATTGACCAGTCAAAAGAAGTAGACTGGAAAAAAGGGTTAAGAAGCAAGATCCAACAATATGATGCATACAAGAAACAAACTTAATTCAAAAACAAACTCATAGGCTGAAAGTTAAAGGATGGAGAACAATACTCCATGCAACAGGAACCCAAAAAACAGCAGGAGTAGCTATCCTCTTTGCAGATCAAGTAGATTTCAAACCAACACTGATTAAGAGAGACAAAGAAGGACACTACATCCTTGTAAAGGGAACAACCCAAGAGGAAGAGGTGACAATCATTAATATATATGCACCAAACACTACTCTGCCCAATTATATAAAACAAATACTGACTTACATGAAAAATCATATAAGCACTAGTACATTAGTAGTGGGGGGAGCTCAATACCCGACTTTCTCAAGTAGATAGATCAACTAGACAAAAATAAACAATGAAATCCTAGAACTCAATCAAATTCTTGAACAAATGAACTTAACAGATGTTTACAGAGTGTTCCACCCAAAAAAATCAGAATACACATTCTTTTCAGCTGAACATGGGTCATTCTCTAAAATAGAATACATACTCACTCATGGAACATGTTTAAGTAAGTGCAAAGGAATTGAAGTTATCCCCTGTATATTATCAGACCATAGTGCGATGAAATTGGAGATAAATAGCAAAAGAAACTGCAAAAATTACATAAACATATGGAAATTGAAGAACACACTTCTGAATAACCAATGGGTCACAGAGGAAATTAAATAAGATATCAAAAAGTTCCTACAATTAAATGACAATGCCAATACAACATATCAGAATCTATGGGAAACAATGAAAGCAGTTTTATGAGGGAAATTCATAGCAGTGAATATGCATATTAGGAAAACAGAGCAAGCTCAACTACATAACCTGATGCTGAACCTCAATCTTCTAAAAAAAGAAGAGCAAGACAAACCCAAAACTCATATAAGACAGGGAATTATAAAGATCAGAGCATAAATCAATGCAATGAAGACTAAGCAAATGACACAAAAAAATTAATGAAGCTAAGAGTTAGTTCTTCGAAAGAATAAACAAAATTGACAAACCCTTAGCCAACTTTATCAGAAAAAGGAAACAAAAGGCCCAAATCCATGCAATTAGGAATGAAAAGGATGAAATTACAACAGACCCTGAAGAAATCCAGAGGTTCACCAATACCTACTTGAAGAACCTATACACAAATAAGGTGGAAAACACCAAATAAATGGACAAATTGCTGATACATATGAATTACCAAAGTTGAACGAAGAAGACCTAAAAATTATGAACAACCCAGTATCAATGAATGAAATTGAAAAATGTATTTAAAAACTTACCAACTAAGTAAAGCCCGGGTGCTGATGGCTTCACTGCTGAATTCTACGAGACATTTAGAGAGGAACTATTGCCACTACTGTTTAAAATCTTCAATGAAATTGAAAGGGAAGCAATAGTCCCAAATTCATTCCTGGAAGCAAGCATCACCTTGATCCCCAAAGTAGAGAAAGACCCAACCAAAAAAGAGAACTATAAGGCAATCTCACTAATGAACATACACCCAAAAATCCTTAATATGATACTGGCAAATAGAATGCAGAAAATCGTCAAAAAGATCATACACCCTGACCAAGTAGGATTCATCCCAGGAATGCAAGGATGGTTTAGCATATGAAAATCAATAAATATAATACACTATATCAATACAGCCAAGGACAAAAATCATATGATTATCTCAATAGATGTATAAAAATCATTTGACAAAATCCAACATGCATTTATGATAAAAGCCCTACAAAAAATTGGAGTAGATATATTCTACCTCAATCTGATAAAAGCCATCTATGAAAAACCAACAGCCAGTATCATACTAAATGGTCAAAAACTGAACTCCTTCACACTAAAACCAGGAGCAAGAAAAGGATGTCCACTATCACCACTCTTGTTCAACACAGTTTTGGAAACATTAGCCAACCAATTAGACAAGAGAAAGAAATTAAAGGAATAAAGATAGGAAATGAAGAATTCAAATTGTCATTATTTGAAGATGACATGATACTCTATATATCAAAAGACTTCTAGACTTAATAATCAAATTCAGTAAAGTAGCTAGGTACAAGGCCAACACACAAAAATCAACAGCTTTTCTGTACAGGAACAACAGACTCACTGAGAGAGCATTAGGGAAAACAATTCCTTTCACAATTGTATCCAAATTACTGAAATACCTAGGAATCAACCTAACAAAAGAAATCAAAGAGCTCTTCTCTGAAAGCTATAGCATTATGAAATGAGAGATCGAAGGGGATATCAGAAAATGGAAAGACATCCTTTGCTCCTGGTTAGGAAGAATCAACATAGTGAAAATGGCCATACTTCCAAAATTGCTATATAGCTTCAATGCAATCCCAATTGAAATTCCAGCAGCATACTTCATGGACCTTTAAAAAACAACCCAAACATCCATTTGGAACAAGAAGAGACCTAGAATAGCAAAAGGAATTCTAGGCAACACAGACAAGGCAGGAAGTATCACAACCCCCAACTTGGAACTATACTACAAAGCTATGGTGATAAAAACAGCATGGTACAGGCAAAAAAAAACAGACCTGAGGATCAGTGGAGGAGATTAGAAGATGCAGAAACAACTCCAGACACAATCAGCCACCTCATCTTCGACAAAGGAGCCAAACACCCTCACTGGAGGAAAGACAGCCTCTTTAATAAGTGGTGCTGGAAAAATTGGGTTTCAACTTGCCAAAGATTAAAACTAGACCTGTATCTCTCACCATGCACTAAACTAAAATCAAAGTGGATTAAAAATCTAGATATTAAAAGAAAAACACTGGGTGGGGATTTACCTCAGTGATTCCTGTGCCTGCCTTGCAAGCACAAGGTCCTGAGTTCGATCATGGGTACCAAAAAACAATAACATCAACAACAACAACAACAACAAAAACAGAAACACTGAACTGGCTGGAACAGAGGTTAGGCAGAACTCTTGAAGAAGTTGGTATAGGAAAATATTTTATGAACAAAGCCTCAGTTGCCCATGAACTAGCACAAACAATCAACAAGTGGAATCTCCTTTGTCTAAAAAGCTTCTGCAAGCAAGAGAAACCACCAGCAGTGTGAGGAGACAACCCACAGTGTGGGAAAAAATCTTCACCTGGTGTTCCTCAGACAAAGGACTACTATCTATTTTGGTCTTGAAATTATTTATACTTTGGTTTTTTCATATAAGAGAAATCATGAGCTTTGGAAGTTTTGGTTCTGGTTTTATTTCACTTTACATTTGAGACAGTAATAGTAAGGGAGATTTGAATTTTTATATAACAAGTATAATTCATTATTTTTAGTAAAAACAGTTCTTTTTACTCATTTCACACATGAGGACTAGGTAACAGGAGCAGAGTGATTTGCATTTTTATTTAACCAGGTCTTAAGACCCAGGAATGAAGAGAAAGGACGTTAAAAGTGATAAGGCAGGACTTTGATATTCACTTTCACAGGCATCTTGACATATACTCAGAGTGCGTATAATTTTTTCCCGTTTGTCTAATAGACAGGAAAATAGGTTCAGAAAAGAATTAATGCCTTGGGCTAAGTCACAGAGAGATAAGGAAATTCTTAATGTAAATTTCAAGATATTAAATTGTTCACGAAGATAACACTTAGTGTCTGTGAAGTGTCATATCTTGTCCTGGAGGCTCAGCACATGACACTAGTAAGGCAAACAAAGCTCTTCATTCCACAGAATTTAATTCATTCAGAGAACATCGGCAGCAAGGAAGTCAGCCAATAGCTACCACGCATTTTAGCCTGATGAGTGCTATGCCATAAATGGACCCAGAAGAGGAGATAAATCATCATGAGGAAAGGCATTTTTGATAGTTATGAAAAACCTTTTTGAAATGTGAAATTTCAGCATTATCCAAAGGACATGAAGGAGAACTTTTAGCTGCAGCTATTCTTGACTGAGGCTCTTACTAGGAATGAACTTAGCATGTTCCAAGGGTTTCAAGATCAGTTTAGTGGAACCACAGTGAGCAAGAAAAGGAGTGGGATTAACCAAGGTCAAAGAAAGAAGGGATGACTCATACATAGTCTTACAGAGATTTTGAACAATTCTAGCCAAAAAGTAAAATAATCTGAACTTTTCTAAGAATAAACTTAATACCTGATATCATAATCAATACCCCTTAGATTTCAATATTTCTTCAATTGCTCATTGTATAACTTTTGTTCCCTTTAAAAAAAATGACATATCCTTAAAAGAGAGTTTAATGAATAGAAATTATGCAGAGGTATAAACAATTTGTAAAGAAAAAGAATTAAGGGATGGCCAGCCCTTACCATTGTTAATATGAGCCTCTGATGGTCCTACCTGTAGTTAGGCAAATAGCTTTCTCCTAATTCTAGTGTCAAGAGAGCAGGAAGAGGCTCCGCAGTGTAGTTAGTGGGCTTCGGATATCACTTCACTCACAAATCTGTTCAGTGCTGTGTAATCACATGAACCACTTGGCATAAGATAGTGACTCCCTGCTCTTTTCCTTGGTTTAATACACGGAGAGACTCAGATAGGCTTGAGAATGTGCCTTGGGTGTATTCTCAGATTGATGCTGTCTTCCCTTTGGGTGCAAGTCCTGTACATTTACTGAACCAAAACATGAAGGAACAGGGGACAAAGGTTTCTCAACTGACTTATTAGGTAGAATAATGACAAGGACTACTTCTATTTCTATGCTGGATGTATATCTTGTGCACTTCACCTTATATTTGCCATTTGTCCAAGGCTTATACTACTTACCAGACATCAGAATCAGACATTTGCAGGGTGTTTTCACTTAGCCATAAGCTTGCAACATGCTATTCCATGGTCTTAGCAAAATAACATTTCAGTGGCGATGGAATTGAGGTTAGAATTTTAATGAAACTGCAGTGTATCTATGTTGGTACATTTAAAATGTGCTATTTCATGCATGTACTCATGATCTTTCTGGGATAAACAGACGGGCTCTCTTAACTTTTTGTTGTATAGCAGGATCCTGTTGCCTCTGATCTTCTCTGTGCCTCCATTGATATCAGTTAGCTCTCAATATAGGCTCAGAGGTCATGAGGGTGGTGTGGATAAGATTACTGTGTTTTTGGTTGTATGCGTTGGTTGCCTCTATGTTAGGCAGAATTATGAACTTGTTATTGTCTTTATTTGGACATTAAGTGTCCTTTAAGAAAATGTGTTTGACTGTGAAGTTGACAGGAGGTGGACTGTGATCATTAATTCTGATATGTCAACTTGAGTGGATTAAGAAACACCTGGCAGATTAGTAAACATGCTTGTGGGCATGTGTGGGTGGTCACTGAGGAGTGACTTTGGGTACTACATCCGGTCCCTCCCCCTTTCTTCTCTGGCACTGCTTCTCCAGTTCCTGGATGCCATGAACTAAGCAGCTTGCTCCACCATGGCCTCACTCCATGATGTTTCTGCCTCAGTGCCGGCCAACCATGGATTGAATCCTCTGAAATCATGAACCTAATTAAGACTCTCCTCATTTAAATTGTGAGTGTTGGGGGTCCTGTTCCAGTGATGAGAAAGCTGACTAACACATGTGGATTATATTATGTACTCTTTAGTAAGCAAGTACAATAGGATTTCTATATTCAAATATTTTTGCTTTGTGTGTGTCAGCTCAAATATCTCTGTTTCTGTATCCCACTTCCGGTTTTTCTTCTACGCTGTTGAGATTATCAGTGGAGTTTAACACTTAATTTATGCTGCAACTCTACAACCCTCCTATTCAGACCCAGAGACTGATCCAGGATTGGAATTAGCAGTCTATTCTTTCCTGGGCTAAATTTGTCATTAAAAGCTGCTGATTTGTCCATTTCTCTGTGTCACCTCTAACTTCCTCACAAACAGCATGATGATACACAGTTCCTCTTTCCTCAGTGCTCACCTTAGTGAATAAACCACCAAAGTTGTGGTGACCCCCACAGCTTGTCCTCCTATTACACTATTTTCATGCTGCTCTCATTGCATCACAGGTGTCTTTCCATATCCTATACTACCAGGGTCCCATTTATCCTTCGAAGGATAACAATACACTTGTGAAATGTAAGATCAACCCAATTCCATATTCTTATTTTGAAGAATCTGTGTTTTAGGGAACTCTGGATATCAATGCCTCAGGCTTCCAAGGGTGAAATAAATGCATACTCAAGAGGACGATTCAAAGGAGTTTTATGGGAACGTGAGCACAGTTAGAGGAAGCCAGTGAGGGTTCCTGAAGCAGCCTGGGGGTAGCAGCATAGTGAAGCAATCACTACCTTTGATTTGAACAGAACGAGAAGTGAGAACCTTTCCTGGACCCTAAGGGGACACAAGCTACATGGAGAAATCACCAGGTAAGCATTTTGGCTTGGAGAAACCTTCCAAGGCTACAGACCAGAAAAGAGCAAAAGTGATTTTATCTCACCCTTTACTCTCCCAAGGGGGCTATCATTGATCAAAGTCAGACAGAAAAATGATGCCATGAATTTAACATCTCTGAAACACTCTTGGGATCCTGAGGAAAGTTGAGAGTGGAAAGTAGATTAAGAAGAATTAAAACTATATATACTACAGTCATCTTTCCCTTTTGTGCATCCTACTGTATGGCAAAATCCACAAAGAGAACTGTGCTTCTGTGTGAAGCATTACTTATCAAGAACTAAGAATCTCTTGTGCTCAAGCTCCTAAACGTAAAGTGTAGGTGGCTTCACATAGGGCACCTCACTTCACAGACACCCGGTAGGCGACATTCTGCAGTACAACATGGAGGTGTTAGAGGCATTTGTCAGAAACACCATTTAGTGATTGATTTCTCAGAAAACAATCAGGCAAGATGGGCATTAAAATTACATCAATTCAGTGCAATGGCAGTGGCGTTGGATAGCCTACAATTTGAAATGAACTGACAGACATAATAACACACAGAATCCCTTATTATGCCAATCTTTTTTCTTGCTGTCTATAATATGAAAGAATAAAGCTAAAATGAGCAGATTTGGGTGTAATTCATTTTATCAAGTTTATTTTTTTAAATCTTATTATAGATCATTATTGCCTAGTTAGAAATTTAAATATGATTCTCAGAAGACATTCCAAGAAAGTTTATGGAATCTAGCAATGGAATAAAGACAAACCCAAAACATTTATTCAATATCTGTGGTGTGATTAACACTGTTACACACAATATTAAAAAACTGGGAAACTGTTCTATATTTCTCTTGAAACATTAGTTAACTGAACATACACACACACTCACACACACACAATGCAACACCACAGTTCTCAGCAATGTTTTCTGTATAATGGGTTTTCATGGATTTTAAAATAATGGTCACGTACTTTGTATTTTCTATTCAATGGGCATTTATGGTTAGACTGTACTCTCCTCACACACAAAAAGAGTTCAAAATCTCTGTACCCATCATTTTGCAGGCAAAATGAAAATATTTTAGAAAACAGTGAGAGCACGGAAACAGATATTTTGCTGAGGCAGGAAAAAAGGTTGTGTACAGCATTTCAAAGGGAAAAATAAGCCTTCCAAACACCGAAAAATAATGACTCAGGATCTAAAGTGTTGACTTTGAACCAGGGCAGAAGTCCTGCATTATACTCAGCTGTGAGAGACCCAAACAAGAACAAAATCTTGAGTCCAAACATCAAAGAATCAAACAGCATGCTACAAACATAAAAAGACCTAAAGGGGACCACGACTGCCCTCCAACACCCAAGTTCAGGGTAACTGCCTTTTCTGCAAGGGAGAGAAAGTGGCGGCTGGTATGGAGAGTCATTGGGAATGCTCGTATTCCACTGTCTACCTTATGATGATGTTAATTGAATGCAAATAGTGTATGTTAACAAAGTATGGGCCCTACAGCAAAAATGGAAGTATGAGGGTTTAATTTAAACACGATTAGTGCTTTAAAATCACGAAGTCATGCACAGCGTCCTCTAATCATGGGGCCCTGGCACAAGCGCATGAAGTTGTGTCCAGGGCTCAATCATTCCAAAAGCCCTTTTGCAATTCTCACACAGCCTAAAGTTAAAGATTTATAGTAGCTACTGAATTTGCTGTCTATATCACAACCCCTAAAATATGTTTATTTTTCCTTCCATGTTGCACTGGCTTGTCTTCCACAAGTGCGTTGGACGAAGCTCTGCGAATGAGCATCCTTGGCTTATTTCAGATGTCAGAGGAAAACCATTTAGGTTTGCTTCACTGCCTGTGTTGTTAAGGTTGGGTTTCTCTATTTTTGTTGGTCCATTTCTTTATCCAAAAAGAGTATTGAACCTTGTCAGAGGCTCTCTATGAATGCACTGAGATGATTGGGTAGTATTTTATCTTTTGTTCTGTTAATCTCATGCCTTGTACTGATTGATTGTGTGAACACATTCCTTTGATTTTATCATTATTTGTAGAAATGACCACATTTATGGTGGCACACTGGTACGTTTATGTGATATATCTTAATTCCTTTTGTTTCCCCTTCTCTTCCCTCTTCTTTTCCTCTTCCTCCATCTCTAAATTCTCTTTCCATTTGCCAAAGATCGCTATCTCTGTTTCTTAGTGTGTATCTTCTATTTTGATCTTTAAATCACTTAGACTTTGGGTTTTTCATATGAGAGAAGCCATGTGATATCTAAACATGAATGCTATTTACCTCACTTAACATTATGGTCTCAAGGTGCATTCATTTTTTTATAATAACTCAAAATTGTCTTCTTTGTGGCAGAGCAGTAATCCATTGTGTCCAAATACTGCCTTTCCTTTATCCATTCATCTCTTGAAGGACATACAGGCTTCTTAGGAGATTACTCTCATGACCTGTACTGCTATAAATTGGGTTGCTATGAACCATTTTTGAATCCCGGGGGTCAACCCTACATGAAGTACGATTATTTTAATATACTGTTGACCTTGGCTTGCTTGTATTTAGCTGAGAATGTTCTCCATTCATCTACATCAAAGATGTTGGCCCGTTAACTTCCTTTTCTTGTTCTGCTTTTCTCTGGCTTTGGAGGAGGGTGAGGCTGTTTTCATAAAATGAGTTTGGAAATGTCACCTCTTCTGATTTTTGGAGGAAGAGTTTAAGAAGGATTAATATTAATGTTTTTAAATAGTTTATAGAATTCAAATAATCTGACTCTGAATTTTTCCTGTTGTGGCTAATTTTGATTTCTACTTCAGTCTCTTCCTTTGTTGCTCACCTGTTCGAGTTTTCCATTTCTTTCTTTTTTTTTTTTTTGGTACTGGGGATTGAACTCGGGTCCTTGTGCTTGCACAGCAGGTGTCAAAAACACGGAGCTAAATTCCAGGCCCTCCATTTCTTTTTGATTGAATCTTGATACAGTGTGTGTTTCTAGGATTCATTCATTTCTTCTAAGCTGTTTAATTTTTTGTATAATGATTGCGATAATAGTCCATAACTGACATATATTCATGTCAGTTATGAATTTTGTATTATGAACCTGTTACATTAATCAAACAATATGGAACTGGCATAAAAACAGACATCTAGACCCATCTAATGGAACAGAGAGCTCAGAATTGGATCCGTACATACATGAATATCTGATCTTCAGCGAATATACCACGAGGACAAAATGGGAAAACTCTAGTCTCTTCAGTAAATGCTATTGGAAAAACTGGATGTCCACATGCAAAGAATAAAAAAAAATCATTTATTTGATACTCAAAAATCAAGTCAAATTAGATTAATGACTTCAGTATAAAATCTGAAACCCCCAAAGTCCCTGGAGACAATAGAGAAAAAAAATTTTGACATTGGCCTTGGGAATGATTTGTTGTACATGAAACCAAAAGCACAGGAAACAGAAGGAACATGAACAAATGTTACTACATCAAACCAAGAAGCAGCAGAGCAGAAGGAAAATGGAGAGGGCGCTTGTGAAGTGAGTAACAATATTTGTAAATTCTTCTCAAGAGTTCTTCTCTAAAACATACAAGGACTTCTTCAAGAAATTAGCAACAGCAATGATAACAGTGGTAACCTGATTTAAAAATGAGCAAAGATTCTAAATGGAAACGTCTCCAAAAAAGTACACAGAAGATCAACAGATAAATATAAAGATACACAATGTCACTCATCATTATGTTGACAGAATTTAAAGCCACAATGAATATCATCTCATATCTGTTAATTTTGTAGTGACCAAACATAAAAAAACACAAACAAACAAATCAACAAAAATGACCCAGTTGTGACGATTTGGAGGAAAAAGAATCCATTCGTTGGAATGTAAATCAGTGGTAATTCTATGGAAAACAGTATGAAAGACCCCTAAAACATTAAAAACCAACCATCACAGTGTCCATTAATATAATTTACAGGTACATATCCAAAGGAATGGAAATCAGGATTTTGAAGAGTACTCCCATGTTTATAGCTGCATTATTCACAACAGCTAAGAAAACGAAGCTAGGTAAATGTTACCCACTAGATGAGAAGATAAACCAATGTGCACACATACAACAGAACATTGTTGAGTCTTAGGGAGATGCTGCCCTTTGTGATAATTTAGAGGAACATAGAAGACTTTATGCAAAATAAAATAGGCCAAAGGCAGATAAGTAACATCATCTTAGTAGGCATCTAATCTTATTTCTATGAGGCATCCAGAAAAGTCAACTCAAGGGGGCAGATAGTAGAGTGGCAACTGCCAGTGAGATGTGGGAAACTGAGAAATGTTTCTAAGGGTATCAAAGTTCCAGTCATACAAGGAGAACAAGTCCTGGCAATTTACTGTGCAGCTTAGGGTCTCCAGTTAAGAACAATGTACTATTCGTTTAAACACTTGCCAAGAACATGCATCTTTGCCTATCACAAATAGGAAATAAAACAATACAGGACGGGAAATTTGGAGTTGAAGGATATGTTTGTACCATGAATTTTAATGCTATTTTATGGATGTATACTATATTTAAAATCAAAAGAATATCGATTAAATACGTACAGCATTTTATGCATCGTACTTCACTAAAGTCTCTGAAAATAAAATTAAGTTGTTGAACTGCAACTTTGTTCCATAGCAAAATGCAGTAGAATTTGAACACTAAGATATTCAGACTTACAATGCAGAGGAAGACTCTACAGCATTAAACACAATAGAACTGAACAATAATCTTTGGCATGGTAGTAATTAACCTTATAGCTATTACATATTGAAGACTTATAAATTCCAGGGATGGAACTAATTTTTTTGTCGGTGTTGTTTGTTTTTTTGGTACCGGGGATCGAACTCAGGACCTGGCGCTTGCGAGGCAGGTGGTGGAACCACTGAGCTAAATCCCCAGTCCTGAACTAATTTTTAAAAATATCTATCTCCACACCTCAAATAAGTTTCATTTTTCTCTTTATACAGGTAAAAAAACTGAAACTCAGTCTAGGTAATTTTCTTTTGAGCACATATATTAGCCTTTACAAGCAGGTCTGCTTTCATCTAACACTCATATTATTTATTATTCCTGGTGCCTGCTTGCTTTCTTTCCTTTAAGACAAAGAGAAAAATAGCTGTTCTAGTTATAAAAGTTGGTAGGGCCTCCCAGCTTGGAGGAGAGAGCTGGGCTGGGGTAGAGATGAGAGAGAATATGCATGCTTCTCACATTTTTGTAACTTTGTGCACTATTTGAAGGGAAGATATTCTATTGCATGGCAGCTACTTTCTCAAAACCTCTTAGGTTCTGGTTGGTTGATGACTGATCCCCATCAGAATACTGTGGAATGTCCCAAGGACTACTAGGGTAACATTAAGTTAGAACAAAACAAAATAAAACAAAAGAGCTGACATCAATTAAGGTCTTGTTGACTCACGGCTCTCTGGAGTGGGCTTGAATACCATCTGCATTCTGCAGATGAGGAAACAGTGGTGCAGCGAGGTGCATGATATTTCAGGGTCATTGGCCAAATTGATGCTGCACACCGAGGATGTCCAGCCCAGGCCTGAGTGACACTGGGCTAAAGTATTAGCAATGCAAATATTCTTCCCCTGTCAGTTACACATCACAGCAGTGCAGACACTTGGTGTGCCTATTTTCAGTGACAGACCAAACTTCCTGTCCAGAAACCTATGTGATTTTTTTTTAAGCTTCTTTTTAGCAAATTGCAGAGGTTTGTCCTGGGGGGCATCATGAGAGACAGCGACCCTTCCCACCTCACCTGGACTCGGTGCACGACTGGCTTCCGGTGGTCATGGGAGTAGCAGGCAAGGACTCAGCTCTCGTGCTAGTCATGCTATGACACGTGCTTGTTTCTGGCCCAGGTGACTTCACTCCTAGATCTCTTTATTCAGGGCCATCCGCTGTGCTCTCTGCTTTAGGCATCTCTGCCCAAGCCTCTTCCTGGAGAAGAGACCGGTTTCCTGCCTCATTCTTGGGACTTGGTGTTTTTGTGCTCTTAGCTCCCTGCTTCCTCACCCTAGCACTCTGTGTCCTTCACACATGTAGGGACAATTTGTTCAGTGTCCCTTGGCAGGGGAATGACTCACTCACCAGTCTGTGAGACCCAAATGACCCCTGATGAATGGGCTGGCTCTGAGCTGCAGTGGGCGGCTGGAGCTGGATTCCGTCCTGGTGCCATGCTTGTTCACACTCTCAGGATTTCATGCAACGCTTTACCCAGTCACCCTGAAACCTTACAGTTCAGCTCGCTCTCCAGCTCTGTTGGTTCCCAACAAGGGACTTTGCAATATTTTCCATCATTGGGACCAGCTTTTACAATGGGTTAGAACAGATTTTGGCTGAGCTCAGGGTTTTCCCCTCGGATAGCTGCCACCCTCTTGGGAGGAGCTACAGTCTTGGGCTTTGCCTGGGATCTCCACGTGGATTCTTTGGCTTTCAGCATCGGCCTTTCAGCCTCAGGTGCCCAGTCTTGTCCATCTGGACTCCTCAACCTCCTGATGTGGACTTGCACTGGGCCTTGCCCTGGGCTCCAGGCCCTCAGCTGGATTCCTGGGATCTCTAGCCTGAGGACAGGTCTCCTCCACTCTTCTACATTTGACTCTGTGGGCGGACACTGTAAGCTACTCTTGAACATTTCCATGTCCTATGCTGAATCTCTTCTCCTGCAAACACTGACTAACACAGACAGAGAAGCCCGCTCTTGATTTTTATTCTTATCCTCCTAGTTCAAACAAGGCAAATAAGCTTTAATAGTAAAAATAAATCACCAGAACTGATGTCCACAGGGTCTCCACCAAGCAACCCTTGAAAATAAAAAATCAGAATGGGAAATCTGAAAGCAGAGGCTGTTGATCCTTGGGAAACGAGCTATCAGGAAAGTTGAATTAAGTGCCTTTAAAGATTGTTTACAAGCTCTTATGTATACAAAGATGTGTATATAACAGAAATACAGGCTGTAGATTGTGTCCTAATGACCATAAGTGGCCAGCAGATAGACTGAGAACAAGATAGACAAATCTAATGACCATATTGGTTGTTTCCAAGATTTAGCTATTACAAACTGTGCTGCTATAAACATGGGTGCACATATATTGCTGTGGTATGATGGTTTTAATTCTTTTGGGAAAATACCCATAAGGGGAATAGCTGGGTCTAACAATCTGAATGGCCCTCAACTGAAGAATGGATAAAAAATATTTTTTTAATATAATGGAGTACTAGTCAGCCATAAAGAAGGATAAACTTGAGACATTTTTGAGTAAATGGATGCACCCTGAGAACATACTCTTAAGTGAAATAAATTGAGCACATGTTTAAATATTGTATTGTCTCTCTGGTGTGAGAAACTGAAAGTGTAAATGAGGACCAAAAAGAATAATAGATATTGTAAAATAGGAAGAAATTGTTCAAAATGATACCAACGTTCTATACTTTGTTAATAATTAAAATGCTTTATGCAAAAAAGAGAAGGTACAATATTATTAGCAAATGAGCTGAGAGACAGATTAGCAAATGAAAATATATTCTTTTAAGATCATGATACACAGTGTATTTACCATTGCTATTCTCTAATAATTTTTGTTATGAAAAATGATTTTTTCATAGACTGGCTTTTATGTTTTCTTTTTTAGTATCTTCTTGTATTATATTAAAATAATTAAAAATGTAATAACCAATCCTCAGTCCAAAATTGCAACCAACGTGTACATAATAAAATAAATTGTATTAACATTGATATGTGCTGATCATTTTAATGGGCTGACAATTAAAAAATAAGCCTTATGTGATGTATTTCCTGCCCTTTTTCCTTTCCTTTGACTTTGAGGTTTTTGGTTCTTCAGCAAGGCCTCAAAGTGTGAAACTGAGACAGAGTTTTCATTTCTTTGTGTGTTTTCAAAGATAGGAAAGGAATTTTACCAAGTATGAAGTATTTTATTTATTGGTTCTGAATAGAATGAAGAGGGAAGTGAACAACAAATTTGAGAACAAAGGTAAATGCTCCTTCCACTCCTTCCTTTCTGTCATTTTCTGTTGCTTTTAGGATCTTGTTTCTCAGAATAGCACAGAGTAGAAGCTAAGCACCATTTCCAAGGAAATAAGCAAACAGAGTTGACCAAAACAAAATCCCTGGAGACTTGTTGCTTCCAATTCTTGTTAAAGTCCATATAGAATCATTTTTCAGACTTCAAAATTGTTTTATCAAATCTCATCTGTTCCATAGAAGATCAGAGCAAACGGGATTCATTTAAGCCCTGGTTTTCCCTTCTGCAATGGGTAGATAGCTGCATTGGCTGGGTTAATAGTTTTCTTAGAAGATTATTTGAAAGTATTTTTAAAAAATTTCAGTAGAACTGGATAATTTTAGATGCTAAGACAGTATACTTCAGTTAAGTTCTGCTATGACCCAAACTATTATACACTTGTATGGTTTCCTGGGTCTAACCCATCTGAACTTTAGAGACTTTCAAAACTGTAATCAGATATAAAATTTTATATCAGTCTCTGTTTTTCCTTTGTTTTTGTCTGTGTTTATGTTTTTTCCATGAGTTGTGTGTAAAATTAATGAGTCTCAAGATTTTGAAAAATTTAGCCTCACTTAAGAGGTAATTAAATTTTAAATTGAATGTTTTTGCACAAAAGAGTAGGGAAAGTTTTTAAATTTGAACAAAGTGGGGATTTCAAGGTGATCAAGCCTGGCTTTATGTGTTTTTGACCTAATTTGAGGAGTTTCAGCAATTCAGTTTTTAAAATTTTCTCCTTTGAGTCATTTACATGTTTTGCTGGGAGTCATTGTGAGCCGCGGGTACTTTTTTGAGTATGAAACAGTTGTGGGACATTGCCTTTAAACTTTGCTCCACACTTATCCTCTGTATAGAAGACCTGAAGATTTGCCTTCTTTCAGAGATTCTAATAACATTTTATATTAAAAAACCCCTTGGCCCTACGCTTATGGCAAGGGTAGTTCTTACTGTGACATTTTTATTCCCATCAAGAAAAATCACATGAACCTTCTCCATTCACTCTAGTTTTTTTTTTTTTTTCTGAAAATAGATTTTTAAAAATGGATTGCTTTCATAATGACTTATCCTATGCAGCTGAACAAGACCAACCGGGACTCTTGACATTCTGCCTGGGCATTGTCTTCCTGGTGTGGAAGTTCGCAAGGTGTTGTTTACCTCTCCCCAGAGCCACTAGTGGCAGATTCCTCGCTCTTCCTCAAGCTTCTAACATCACTCACTCTCTTCTTGCCTCGTCTCAATTCCACCAGAAGTTATCACCAAAGTTCAGGTTTCAGATACAGCCGAACCTCACTTCTGATTTCTGACTCAGTTGTAAATAAAGCTCTCTAAAATGTACCATCTCACAACCACAACAAGAATATAATGACTCCTAAAGGTAGTGTTTACCACGCTATGCAATTCTTTGTACTCTTGTGTCCTGATCTTACAAACAGTAGGTGATGTGACTTGAGTTAGAAAGTTCAATATAGCTCCACATTTAAATTCTGAGACATCAGTCCGTTTTATTCCTGATTGCATCTTGCACTTTTTCTGACAAAAAAGTTATAATCGATCTGCTCTTGACTTACTTCAATGCTACATATACCCACTCCAGGCATCCTAAACCTTTTCTCCTTCTCTGTGGTGGATGCGGAAGCCAGGGCCTACCGCATCCTAGGCACGTGCTCTGCCAGTGAGCTGCATCCTTAGCCCCAGATCAGCACTCTTTAAATTGCTCCTTTATTGATGGTTTCCCAAAATTTGAATCTGACATGCCCTCTGTCCATGTGTGGGTGTGTTCCATACTTCTCGTCCCTCCCCAACTTCTTGGATCTGGGTGTTTAGTTTTCATAAAATCTGAAAAATTATGAATCACGATTCCTTCAAATATTGTTTTTGCTACTCTTGTGTTCCTTCGGTATGATGCATTAATTTTATTTTCAGTCATGTTGTGCACATTCCAGTCTTATAAATTCTATTGGCATTCCTTGAAGCTCATTGATTTTTATTTATGTAATGTCTAATATTTTGATCATTTCCATTTGCACTTTTATTTCAGATATTGTACTTTCCAGGTATAGGTGTGTGTGTGTGTGTGTGTGTGTGTGTGTGTGAATTTCCAGTATCTTACATGGCCCATTTCAATATCTGGGCTGTGTTTTAAGCCCTGCAATATATTTTTGCAAGCTATTTTAATATCTCTGGTTCTTTACTCTGTGCCATTTATTTGCCATATGAACTTTTTCTGATGCCGATGCAGGATCCTATTCCTTATTTTTTGGATTGGGTAAAAATTTTGTATTAGACGCTGAAACATATGCTATCTGGAATTTGTTATTACCCCCAAAGACTATATGCTACGTCCAAACACTGTTTTATGTGGAATTAGCTTCACTTTTCCATTTGTTTTAATGCTTTAGAACAAACAATCAGAGATGATTTAGTCCAGGAAGATCTCCAAATGCTCTATCTTCTTGCTTTTCTTGCTTTTTAGAGTAAACCTTCTCTCTACCACCTGAGAGCTCTGGGAATTCTTTTGACTGCTTTTGCTTAGATTCACTGGACCCTTTTATACTACATACTCACACTCACTCAGTGAGATCATTCCAGAATGTCCTAATCAATTCTCTGGAATTCTGATCTTCTCTTCATCTCAGAGAAACCACACGTATTTGTGAATTTCTGACCTTACACCTCTGAAGAGGAAATGGCCTCAAGAAAGAAGGCCTCAACCTGTGTCAAGAGGATTTTGGGTAGTAGATTTTGTCCCCTTTCCAGCTGTTCACAGCAAAAAGGTAATCTAGTCATTATTCCACCTCCAGAAGCATATGACTATTAGTCATAGCATATTTAAACTTTCCTCTTCTACCTACACAATAGTCATCTACATTTGTGTTAAAATCTGAAATGCACAAGACAAGCTAACTATGAGAAACAGAGTGACTGAGCTCCCTGTTTTGAAGGGGCAAAGTTAGAGACTGAGTGGGTCCCATGGCTCTGATGAGGGTGGTGGATGGATTCACATCATGAGAACATAATAGGAAGTGCTCCTATCTTGAACAAAGGAGGAGGGAGGGAGGGCAGGAGGGACGGAGCAGGGGGGAGATCAAGGTGGAGAAGAAGAGGTGAGGAGGGGCAAAGGGAGAGGAGAAGAGCTATCTCCTCCTTTTACAATAACTCTCCAGAGCCCCCAGTGACCTAAGGACCTCATAGAAGTCCCCACCTCTCAGCAATCCCACCATTGCCCAATACTTTTACCCTGGAACCAAGCCTCTTTTCACATGGACCCTTGAGAGACAATGAAACCAAATCCAAAACCATACTGTACACACACACACACGTGCACACAGATGCATTCATAAACTAGAGAAAGCTGAAACTGCGTTATTCTTTATCATTACTGTTATTTTATGCAGGTCATTTTTAGTCCCAGAGAATATTTTAGTATTCATAATTTAGTTTTAAAACTGCACTTTGTTTCACGAAATTTAAGATAGTCCATCTTTGGTGGAAAGGTAATGACATGTAGCCTTTTGCCTTCTAATAAATTTCAAATATGGTTATGAAAAAAGTTTCAAATTCTAGGGGACAATGTCCATTTATATCCCTCTCTCAATGATCTTTGTTTTAGTCATCAGAGAGTGTCATAATTTTATTGATATCCACTTCATAGTAGACCTTCGTCAGAGAAATAGACATTTAAAAATACGGCTGATTATGTTCTTCTCCTCTTTCTCTTACTTTAATATTCTTTTCTACTTTTAAAAACATCCCTTCTTACTGAAAAAATTATTCATTTTTGTAAACTCAGAAGTGCAGACTGGATGTCACATTGTGCTTCTGGAATCTGATACATGTTCTCCCAAATCCCTGCATGCTACTTTTTCTCATTTATCATACACAATAGAAAATAATGATCATCACACTAGGGTCAGAATTCCTAAACAACAATTTTAGTCTCTTGAAATTCAAGAAATGTCAGATATGTCAGCCAGTACTCCCCTTACAAAGAGTAGTTTTTGATATTAAAGGAATAACTTGTGAAGTGGAAGATAACTTTTCTGTTGGCCTAAGAATGCCAAGGCAATTTCTAACAAGGACAATATTATAGGCATCTGTGAAGGAAGGATGAATTTCATACCTATCATGTAATCCGTGATCAGGTTTTGTTCTGCAGCTTTTAGGTGTCAGGCAGGCTTTATATTATTTTGAAGTTATAGAGTGTCAATTATACCATTTATTTGTATAGAATGTAGTGCTATTATTCTTATATTTTATAAGGAACCCTGAGATATATAGACAATAAAGAAATTATACAAACTGAAAACATTATAAATAGAAGAAATGAGATGTGGGAGCAGAACTTCTTTTTCCTATTACCTATTTCTTTAAGTACAAAATAAAGTGGCTTAGTTGTCATAAGCTGGTGTTCTAGATTTGGCACCTAATACAACTTCATGTGTTTGAGTAAAATTTGAGAAAAATGCTTTCTTCTATTTCTATACTGATTCGAAAAGTTAGAGCACAATCTCTAGGCTAATGAACTTTTTTCCAATATGAGAGCTCAAGACTGAAAGAAGTCACTAATCGCTATAATTCGACACAGAGAAGCCTGAAATTGCCAGAGAGGGAAAGCTTGATGAGTATGAGATGCTCCAAATGTCACTCTAGGTGTGAGCCAGTAAGCAGGCAGGGAAGGGGAAGGACTCATCAGAGTATTTTAAAAACTGTATGTAGTTGATTTCTAAGAAATCCACTAATTCATTTTCAGAATGAATTTTTATAAAATTCATTGTTTTGAAAATTGCAGCTGAAAAATGCTATGTGTGGTATTACTTCATCCGATTTTAATCAGAGATTATAAATTGAATGTTACTTGGAATAAAAGACATTTAGAGAAAAGTCTTCTTCAGAATAATTTCAGCCTGCATTTGATAAGTAATTGAAGGACTGTTTGCATGAATCAAGAAAAACAAGATTAAAATTTTATTTCTTTGGTTTCCAAACACTTTTTTCTTCTTATGCATAAAAAATAAAGAAGAAAGGGAGGGACTTCTTTCCCAGGTCTTGTAGATTAAATATGACACTGTCTGAAGAAGTGTAGGGGAAGGCACATTGATGATCTCTCATGATTAGAAGTTTTGTTCTATATAACAGGAGAGATTAATGTTGCAATGATGGCCTGTAGCACATTTAATTCTGTTTCTTCATTTCCTTGTCTGAAAAACTAAGCAATTGTAAAGATGATATAGTAAGATCCTACCTAGCCCTGAGTCGTTGCATCCATATAGACACTCATTTTTAGAGGCAAGTAGATTTCTTGTTAGCAAAATCACTATCAGTTGGTAAAATATTGATCCTGACATTATACTTCTTGTTGACATAAACAACTTTCCTCATAGAGAATAAATAAGTATACTTTGTGCTAAAAATATTCTAATTGGATACTTCACAAAAATGCTTTTAAAATTAATTATTCCTCAAGGGACCTCTGTGAATGTCAAGTAGGTTCATTTAAAATAGTAGTTACATTTGTCTACTTTTTTTCTGCAAGATGCTAAATTTTCTAAGTCTCTTTGGTCAGTAGCTCATATACTACAAACGGAATAATTAAATGGAATAAAGAATATCACTAACTCCAATCTTAAGGAATATTTCTGTTACACAATTTTCATACTTCTCTATCAAGTAGCTGTAGTTTTATAGTTCAGATAATAACATTTATATGTCTGATAAATATGTTTTTGATCTATCCTGTCACAACAAACACAAGATGAATGTTTCATTTAAATGGTACCATCCAAAATTATTTTGTCCTTTTCTCCAAGTACTCAATAATTTTAACATAATGAATCTGACAACGTATTTCCATGTAAGTCAAGAATAATGCATACATCTATTTCTATATTGTAAAGGTAGTTTTACTCGACACAACTGTCTCTCTAATCTGTCTTTTTAGCTTTTCCTTGTTTTTTCTTTTCCTAGGTTGACAAAATGTATCACATGTTTTTATCATGCACCAGATGTGTTGTAGTATATTATCTACATGTGAAATGGTTAAATCTGTTGATGGGCATTTGGGCTGTCTCCAAGTTTTAGCTATCACAAACTGTGCTGCTATGAACATGGGTGCACATATATCACTGTGGTATGATTCTTTTAATTCTTTGGGGAGGATCCCCAGCAGTGGAATAGCGGGGTCAAATGGGACTTCCAGTCCTAGTTCTTTGAGGTATCTCCATACTGATTTCCACAGTGGTTGCACCTATCTACACTCCCACCAGCAGTGGAGCAGGGTTCCTCTTCCCCCACAGCCCTACCAGCATTTGTTATTGGTTGATTTCATGATAGCACCCATTCTTTCTGGAGTGAGGTGGAATCTCAGTGTTGTTTTCATTTGCATCTCTCAAATGAACAGTGATGGGAGACTGGATAAAGAAAATGTGTTTTTTTTAATAAAATGGAGTACTACTCAGCCATAAAAAATGAGAAATTAGAGACATTTATAGCTAAGTGGATGCACATTGAGGCCATACTCTTAAGTGAAATAAATAGGACACACATGTAGAAATACTGAATAGTTTCTCTGGTGTGAGAAACTGAAAGTGTGAATAAGGACTAAAATGTATAATAGATTATGTGAAATAGGAAGAAAAGGGGCAAAGGGGAAGGAAGTGGGAGGGCTAGGGGAAAGGATAGAAGGGAATGGGATTAATATGATAAAATGGAAAAGTAGGAACAAAATCTTTGTAAATAGGGAGGATTCTAGGGGCCGAAGGGAGGGCTGGGCAGGGGTGAAAAATAAGAACCAAGAGAGATTATGTAAAGGTGCAAATGTCCAATGATGAATGTCATTATATTGTATACCTAAAATGTAGCAATGATTAGAATGAATAATTGATAATGTAAAATAGGAAGAAAAGGTCCAAAGGGGTAGGGGTAGTGGGAGGGGCAGGGGAAAGGAAAGAAGGGAAAGGAAAAATGCTGAGAAACAGAAAAAATGGAAATAAAGTCTTTGTAAATAGGGAAGAGTGGAGGGGGTGAAGGGAGGGCTAGGAATGGGGAAAAAATAAGAACCAAGATGCATTATGTAAAAGTACAATTCCCAATGAGAAACATAATTGTGTTGTATACCTACAATGTACCAATAAAAGAATCTAACAACAAAAAACAAAAGAAATGGTTAAATCTGGACAATTGAAAATCACACTGACTCACACAATTCTCATTGGTTTGATGAACTGCACATGACATCCAGTCTACTATAGCCATCTTGCAGCATAGTAGGTAGATATTTGAAATGTATTCCTCTGATCTAACTATAATTATGCATCTTTTCACCAACACTTCCCACCACTGCCTTCCCTTCAGCTATCTTAGCCTCATGTGGAATGATTAATCCCCTTTCCAAATTTCTAAAGACCAATTTCCCTTTAGTGAGAAAGCGCAAATCAAACATTTTATATTTAAAAAATGGAAAATTACTGGATTCATTAGTGAGATCATTTGCTGAGATTGAAATTAGTGAAATCTGTTCTAGGAGTAAAATATGTAGATTTTATCGAGCACAGTTTTATAGAGAACGTCTTCAAAATTAGAGCTTAGAAGTTAATGTAGACGAGAAACTCAGGACTTTGAAATTTCATAGCTGAACGGGTATTAGGTGAAATTAATCAGACACACAAACTTAAATTCATCATGGGCCCACTTGTGTGAGAAACCAAAAATAAAAATAAAGAGCAAAGTGAAAGACAGATACTAGGAATTAGGGAAATAGATCTTCCTTAAAGGGTAAGGGGATCGAGAGGTGGAAGAGAGGACAGGCCAGAGAGGGCGAGGGGGTGAAGTGAAGAATTGCGATGTGTTGCGTACATGTAGCACCTCCTCACGAGGAACTTGATCGTAAGTCCCCAATAAAAACAGAGAAGAAAAGAAAAATACTGGCACTCCTTGTTTAACGACTGAGTTCCAGTCCTACAACTAGGTCATTAAAGGAACTGGTCCCTAAATCAGGAATTGTATATAGGGTGTACATTACAATAATCAGAATTAAAAAATGGTCTAAGGAAACCCCAAGTTGATGACTGCTTATATTTGCCTAACACTTATAAGCAATACCGAAATGTGTAACAGAACATAAAAATGCACTGCTGCTCAGTACAACAGTAACATTCCAGTGCCGCACTGTAGAAGAAGCCACCATAAGGCTGCACCGCAGCTCACGTTTCCATCTGGCAAGTCCAACTCTGGGTTAGAAATCTGAGCAGCGGGTTCCAAATGTGAACAGCGCACCACTGTCCTAAGCCCAAGCAGTCACTCAACAGGTACTGTAGGTTGTTAAGCGAGGAATCCCCATACTCGCGTTAGCGTGAGCAGTCCTTGCCAACACAGAGCACTACTTGGCACTCTGTGGCCTCCTCCATTGTTTTATCATCTGGAGTCTTTTCAGATTTTTCCAGCAAACAAACAGGTTTTCAATGATGCACTCAGGATTAAATATCTGTTTTTCACTTGGATAAGATGCATTTCTAATTACATATAACTATATAAGGTTTGGTGTCTCCTACTTTCAGATTAGCCCGGCCCTGGGGTGGACTCTGATCTGTCCACAGTGTTCACTGATCAGAGCTTCCTGTGGGCTCCGGGGCAGAGTTAGGGCCGATGCCAGCTGGGATTTCAAGCTGGATCCAGAAGGACGTTTCTGGAAACCTCTTTCTGAACGGGTCTCAAAGCCTAGCGATGACACTGCCTAGCCCGCAGCACTCACGGATAAATAAATGCATGCTCTGTTTTTGAAAAAGTGAATAATTTAGAGAAACAAGCTCCCTAATTCTACTCCATGCCCTCCAAATTTCACTCTGCCTCTCCCTTCCTCCTCTCTGGTTTTCCTCCTTGCTTGTTTAATCTCAGAGTGAGCAGGCCTCAGGGACTAAGAGTTTTATTTAGCTGCTAACTTGATTTGTTTCTTTCATGTAAACATATTTCCCTATTTCTTCCTATTGCTGTGTAGAAATTGACTGAGTCAGAATTTCAGAATTTTTACGAATAAAATCTTCATTACTCTGGATTTTGCACCTGATGCAAATGGATGTTCTTACTCCGTTCTAAAAGTTTTAAGGATTTTTTTTATTTGTAACTATCTTTTTATTCATCTGTTCTTTCTAACGCTGTTCATTTTACTCCATAAATGGATGTCTGAACTTAAGAAGAGAAAGTCAATGTTTAAATTATCTGGGTCTTATTTCCTCACCTATTCAAATAAATATAAAACATAATATTAGAATAAAATTAACATATAGTGTTTGGGGATGTATTCGCTTTATGAGAAGAAAATATTAGAGAAATTTTCTTACGTTTTCTGGTACTTTTTTTGTGTTGTTGGATTTTGAGGCAGATTTTTTTTTTGTGGCTTATTTTCCTCCTGCTTCTTGTCATTGCTTGAATCCATGGGCTTGTGCTGACCACTCAGCACGGCTCTCTAGGACACTGACCTCATTTGCTTTTAGCAGCCCAAACCTCACTCCACACTTCAGTCTTGGGAATGCCAACATGGGTCCCAAATCCAGCTCTGCTTCGTAATTTGTATGAGGGCTTTGATGGCTGGACAATACTCGATCCACCAAATCTCATGAATACAGCCAAGGCTGTTCCAAAGGAAATACTAGAGCTTTATTTGTTCTGTCCTAAGTATGTATGTCTTACTGCTGTCATTTATAATTAGAGCATGTAACTAAACAAACAAACAAATAACAAAAAACAAAAAACTTGGGGCATGGTCCATAGGCACATAACACTGGAAGAAGGGGAGATGAAAATGAATTCAGTATACAGGTTATTCCTCAATCTTAAAACTATTGTTCACAACTGGAGAAGCACAAACTAATGAGATTACAATTATATCTCGGTTAAATTTTCCATCTTAAAGAAAGACTTGAGAAATTCATATTTCTATGAGACTTCTAAAGTAATTATTATTGTTTTACAACTCTTATGCTTATTATGTAATGACATTTTATAGTTTTGCTTTGTTTATTTTTGTTTTATTTTTTATTTCATAGGCCAATGTGTTTCCTGTCTTTTAAAGTTTAGGCAATCCGGTAAATATGTTTTTGTTTATAAACATACAACTAATGCTATAATGTTTCCTGTCATAATCTAAGTTCTGCCCAGAATGAAGGCCCTAAATGTTGAGGACATCTACTGAAAAACATATGTGATGGTTCAGAAAAGCCAGAGAACTAATTCACTAAATGTGAGGTAAAAGGTTTGCTTTCTTCTCTATGAAAATGACCTTTCATTAGATTCGCAAGTAATTTCAGAACCTAGTGCTCACTTGTGACTGAAAAATCTTGCTCAGCAGACGGCAGGGTCATCCTTTCTACTGGTGTTAAGTGCTGATTTAGGCACAACAGGGAAAGACATAATGAGCTGCTCTTGAAGGTGGCTGATACTTTTTGTCAAGTCATAAAATGAATTAGACTACCCTGCAGAATTATACTCCCTTCAGATAGTGAGAGGACTATTTCATTTAGTTTATGGTGCTGCTAGAGTATATCTCTAAATTCTACTGTTTTATCTATGTATAACACATTAGTTATTTGGATTAAAATATACCTTTTGGACTAAAAACATGGAATTTAAAAAACCATTCAAAAATATGAAGTCAAAGAAAAACATAAATAACATTGGACATCAGGGTGAGTATGGTACAATTTCTTAATGGAATTCCTTGAGGAATTTTATTTAAAACTTACACGTACAACACAATCATACAAGATTAATTATTTAAAAATAAAATCACATTTACAGGCCTTAATATCAAATACCTCCTTCATAGGCCTAATTTCATCTAGGGTGGTTCCCAAGAGTATGTTTTAATAGTTATATTTTTCTGAGATTATTTTGATGTTAATTTTTTCCCAAAATAAATACACTTGATGATAAAGATCAGCACCAAAATACTAAAATTAAGAATATGCTTATATACTGTAAGTAAAATGACTAAAAACCTTTTTGGTTATTGCAAAAAGGTATTGAATGGATCAAGTTTCAGAATATGAATAGACTCAGAGTTATTTCTACTAAGATACTAACTTTATTATAAAATCATGACCTTTTAAAATCTTTTGTGTTATTTTATAACATAAAAAGGTAATTTAGACTTTTTAACTGACTTTCAATTTCAATAATATGCACAATTTATTAATGAAGCAACTTCCATCTGTAAACCACACAAAGCAAATCACCTACCAGAGACACTTTGAAGGTCATAAGCTACTACATTACACTGTAACATTATCCACGGTTTCTGTGTCCATTGGTTAAAAATTTATTCTCATAATTATGAACGACTTTATGTTTCATATTATTTTTCGCCATTAAGTTTATTGGTACATTTTTAGGTATAAAATACAGTTACATATATCGAGATCTTGTACCATTACATGAGTATCTTGGTTCTTATTTTTTTCCCCTTCCCCTGCCCTCCCTTCACCCCCCTCCACCCTCCCTATTTGCAAAGATTTTGTTTGTTTCCATTTTTTTCCTTTTCTCATATTTTTTCTTTTCCCTTCTTTCCTTTCCCCTACCCCTCACAATTCCCCTGCTCCTTTAGACCTTTACTTCCTATTACACAATATCAATTATACATTTTTTAAACTACAGTATCAAATCTAGGAGACATTACCACAGATTTTACAGAATTTAAAGGGATATAGAAAGCATATTACAAAAATCTGTTTTGAAATAAATTTGACAACTTCTAAGAAGTACTGTGGAAGACAAATTAATGAAACTGACTCTGGAGGAAATATCAAATTTGAGTAGCACCTATTAAAGAAAGTATATTCCTAGCTTCAAGACCTACCTATATGACAACAAAAGGCTTGTATACATTTTAACTGATAAATTATATCAAACACTTAAAGCAAAAAAATAAAGGAACACTTCTCCCCTCATTTTATGAAATCAACATTTTGCTAATACTAAAACTGGATAAAGATAATAGAAGAAAAATATGAAAATAGATAGAAATTTATTTAACAAAACAATTAGAAGTCAGATCTGGCAGTATGTAGAAAGTGGTTTTGTTATAGGGATGGCAGTGTTGGTTCAGCATTGGAAAATCCACCCCTAAAAGTCAACATTATAACACAGGAAAGGAAAAAACCATATGATCCTGTCACTAGTTGGAGAAAAAGTATTAGACTAAATTCTACTACTGTTCATGGTAAAAGCTATCATGAGACTAGAAGTAGAACAGAACCTTCTCAACTGATTAAAGACATGTACTCCATATTTCCAGGAAAAATTCCTTATATGAATGGAGAAGATACAATGCTTTCTCCCTAAGGTAGGGAAAAAGGGCAGATATGCCTACTCTTCATCTTTCCATTAAACTTTGAAACATAGGCCTAAATCAAAATAGTCTGGCAAAAAATGACACAATTAGGATAGGATTGGCAAGGTAGAAGCAAAATCTTTATATGTAGATGAAATGATCATCTACAGAGAAAATATTAAGAAATCTCTAGGAGCCCCTTGAACTTGTATTTGAGTTTAGCAGGATTAGAAAACACAAGATATATATAAAAATTCAGGTCTATATATACTTGCTATAAAGGAAGAATTGGATATTGAAATTTAAAAGTTATGTAGGAGTACAAAGGACCTAGAAAAGTAAAAAGAAAAAGAAAAAAAGTTAGAAGATTTTTAGTACCTAATTTTAAGACTTTCTCTAAAGCTACAGTAATCAAGGGAGTGTTGGTGTAAGGAAAGACATATAGATCATTGGAATAAAACAGAGAATCTAGAAATAGAACCACACATATATGGTTCACTGATTTTTGAAAGATTATTTAACATTAACATTTTATAGAACATAAATGCAATTCAAGAGCCGAGGAAAAGACAGTGTTTTCAGCAAATGGCACTAGAACACCTAGTATCTATATATAAAAAAATAACCTGAACCCTTTATTTCCATACATAAAAATAACTTGAAAGGATCTATGAACCTAAATACGAAAGCCTAAAAGTATAAAACTTTAAGAAGAAATTATAAGGGAAAATGTTTATGAATTCAGGGTAGGCAAGAACTTCTTAGGATACAAAAACAATGATGTACAAAAGAAAAAATTGAGGGCCGGATATTTAGCCCATTGGTTTTGCTGCTTGCTGCGCAAGTGCAAAGACCTGAGTTTGATCGCCACTACCAAAAAAAAAAAAAAAGAAAAAAATTGATAAATGAGATTCCATCAAAATTTGGAACTTTAAATGCCATAATTAAAATGAAAAGTACTCCTTAAACAGACCATATTTACAATGCATATAACCTATGACCAGAATATATAAAGAACTCTTACAACTCATTAATAGACAACCCAATTAAAAAGTAGACACAAGACGATAAATAGCCAGTACAGTACAAGGAAAGGTGTGCAAAACTAGAATCAGAAAAATACTAATCAGTACAGTGACAAGATTGAATTATATACTCATTAGGGAGATGAAGTTGAAAGTTTTAAAAGCCTTGTCACAATTTTTTCTTTTTGTTGGATTCTCCCCCTTTGTGTTTAATTTGTTACACCCAACAGGTTCATTCTGCCCGGCTTCCTGGAGTTGTGATCCTCATTGTCTGTTCCTAGGATATTTTCTAAAATTTTTTAGAGTGTTGCTTTATTATTCATGAAGTTCCTAAGGTTCTCTTTATCATGAAAGTACCTTATTTCTTCATCAATTTTGAAAGATAGTTTTGCAGGGTACATCAATCTGGGTTGGAGGCTGTTTTCCTTCAGGGTTTGAAATACATCATTCAAAGCTCTTCTTGCCTTTAGGGTTTGCATTGAGAAGTCTGCTGTGATTCTGATATATCTCCTTTGTATGTGAATTGTTTCTTTTCTCTCACTGCTTGTAGAATTTTGTTCTTCTGTTAGGATTCTGGAAACCTAATAATTATATGCCTATGTGTAGATTTTTTTTTGATCAAGACTATTTGGAGTTCTATATGCCTCACTTATCTGTATGTCAAGATCTTTTCCCCTCCTTGGGAAGTTTTCTGCCATCAATTCTGTGAACAGTTTTTTATGTCATCTACATTCTCTCCTATTTCTTCATTGACTCCAATCAGTCTTATGTTATTCATCTTTGCATTGTCTAGCAGCTGCTGGATTGCTTTCTCGTGGTCCCTAACAATTTTAAAGCAATTTTTCTTTTCTTGGTCACAAATTGCAATCTTATCTTCTATATCTGAAATTCTGTCTTCACATTGGCTCATTCTGTTGCATAAAAATTCAATGGAGTTTTTAATCTCCTGGAAATCTGTTTGCATCTGTTTCATGGATTCCATTTGTTTCCTATGTTGGGATTCCATCATGTTCCTCAGATACTCTATTTTTTTTATCTGTGTCTTCTCTAGATTTATTAATCATGTCTTGCACTATGGGCACAATCTTTGCTGTTATCTGAGAAATTATTTCTGATTTCATTTTTTCCAGATCCTCTTTTGTTGCCATTTCAGGGAGTCCAGGTGGTTGAGTATCAAATCATTCCATCTCGTTTCCCTCTGGGTTGCTGTAGGTGATCTGGAAGTCTGTTTTTGATGCTTGTTTATGTGTCTTCTCATTTCCTTTGAGGGGAGAGGGTGTATGGTGATGGCGCTCATGGGCTCACCTCCTCTGCCCTAGGAGCGGTGGAATGGTGGTGGGGGCACTGGGATTGGCTCACCTTCTCTGCCTTAGGAGGGGTCTCATATTGTATTTTTAATTAAACTAAATCAATATCTAACCAAGATGATATTTAAATGTGTGCATAATTATAATCAAAAGAAAGAAAATTACTATTTCTCTGAAGGCTAACATGACAAATGAAAACAAATTTTTAAAGATAATTGTTTCTGACTAGCTGTAGAGAGAAACCATAAAAAGTTGGGAAGATTAATAAAAGGTTAGAAATACTTTGTACTTCGTCTAAAGTTTTTTAAATGATTTCCTTCTGTAGAGGAAGTTCTGATGCATTATAGACGTAATTTGTGCAAGAAAAGATTTAATTTGAAATTAAATAAGCAGAACACAAAACTCTACATCAAAAGTTAAAATATCTACAGGATACTCGGGCTGAGATTAATGGTTCTTTGCTTTCTTCTAAATTGCTCACTACTTCGCCATTGGATTAAAGTATCCTGGCCACATCAAAGTATGAATCTTCATCATGGGGAAGGAGCAGGGTATCCAACATCAAATATTGAAAATCAGAAAAGGGAAAAATAAACTTACTGTTAAGTATATTGCTGTCCTGATTTCTCAGTTACATAAATTGAAATACAAACTCACTGGTATGGTGAAAAAAAGAGAGAGAGAAAAAAATCCACCCTGTAAATTTAACATGTCTAAATTAATCATGAGAGAAATATTTGAATGTTAGAGATTTTGCTTTGCTTTTAGCAAAGTTTCATTGCCAGAGACCTCAGTGGTAGTTTATATTTCAATATACAAGAAAATGAAAACAAAGCCATGTGTACTAAAATATTAAAAATTATACTGTCTGGAGTATTTTAAATATTAGCTTATTCTTATACTGAATCTTCAAGTAGCAGGATCCAGTGAGACATAAATTAGTAAAAATATGTTTATTATATGGAGCCTATTAAAAATCAAAATATTAAAAAGGTTTAGTTGGATTAATATCCTAGAATAAATCTGGAATACTTAGATGCCCCTCAAGTTTTACACTTTTTTCTAATCAACTTCTACAGATATAATTTCATGAGTATGACATCAATATTTTAGCTGATACCCAAAGCCTTCAACCTACATTTCACGATAAAAATCTAGCATTCTGCAGGTGAAACTACATTTTCACACAACCTCTACTGAGTAAAATAATTATATGTGTAATTATATCTCACTTCTAAGATGAAGTCTTCATAGTGTAAGCTCTCACCAATTTAAAACTTTCATGAGTATAAAACATAAAAATGTAAAAACATATTTAAATGCCTAATCTATTGCTTAGTTCACAGTAGGGCTTTAAAACTGTAGTATCCCTTTCTCCTTTTCACTTTCCACCACCCATTCCTGAAAACTGAAAGAATTAGAATAGCAATCTCTGTTTGTTTCTTGTGGCCATGAAAACAGTTTGAGATGTGTGTTTGAAGGACAATTTGTGATTCATGATGAAATACTTTGTAGCTTTTTTTTCTGACTTTCCAGAAGAAACCTGTCAGCCAGCAGGAGTTTGATGACTAGCTCCTTGGTTTTTAAATCAAGACAGAATTTCCAAAATGGTTTCTGCTTTTAAGTAATTGAGTCATTAACATTTTGTACAAAATTAATTGCCGCACAGTGATTCTGTTCTTTGGCTTCTGTCTGTGCTAAATTCCCCACAAAATGTTATTGGAGCTATGTTATTCTGAACTGCTTATTTCAGGATTTATTTAGAGATTGTGTGCCTGGATTTTTTTAATGTATGTGGTTATCTCCACTCCAACCATTCACCAACAATTATTGAGATTTGTTGACCATATTGAGTTTTCATTTAAGTACAATTATATTTAGAATACACATTTTTAAACCTCCTGATAAAGATTATATAGATCCAAAGCAAGATTATCAGATCCCTGTTTAGCCATCCAGATATTTTCAGGAAACTTGAAAGTATCTTTCTCTATTAGAGCAGCATTAAAAAATCATGGTAAAAATTCATCACAATTGTATTTTCTCATGCTAAATGAAAGATCATTTAGAAAGAGGAAAAGGTAGTTTTGTATAACTTCATTTAATATTTAAAAGAAGTTGTGTTTGAGAGTTAGCTTTGTACATCCTCCTGTGGCCTTGATGAATGTTATTTGACCCCGATATGGAGATCTCTTGAGTTATGGATAAAATTTGAAAGATTATGAGGCTGACTCAAAAGCAATGAAATCATTGGAGTGATCCCTTTTGGAACACAGTAATTATCTTCTCCCCTCTGACTTTAGCTTTGAATGTTATTTATAGATTTCATAATTTTGTGATTTCTTTGTATTCTCATGAACTAGACAGAGATATGCTTAGAGTAGGCACTTGGTTGAATGTAGAAATACCACTTAGAGCAATGGCTTGCAGTTTTCTTCAAGAGAAAAATTTTATCTCATTTTAGAAATATGCACGCTTAGTGAGTCAGTGCAGACTGAAGAGATGCTATGATTACCCTGTGGGTAGCAAAGCAGAGTCTGTAGGTAAGCGTTGTGCAACTAGAAGATCCAGAGTTAGTGTGCACCAGGTTGGTTACATGGAAGTCAGCATAGCTTTCTTGAACTTCTCTTTCCTTCATGTATAAAATCAAAATGGTGCTTCTGAGCTCATGTGGTTATTTGTAGACTAAGGCATATAGTAATAATATGGATGACTAATGCTTATGGAGTACCTGTGTTATTGGAATTGGGGTCTGCCTGGTGGCATCGATGACCTGTGTTCTGTGACACTCCAGAAGATTTGGGAAGAGGTCCACAATGGGACTCAGAGTCAAAAATAGTAGCTTTTTTATTAGTAGTACATCTGTGTAGTAGGTAATGTTCACATTCCTTGTAGAAAGATGGTATGTGTGTATAACACATCTTAATTCCTTTCTTTGTCTGCTTTCCCTTTTCTCTCTCCCTCTTCCACTCATCCCTTTATTTTTGAAAAACGGTACTTTTAGGTAGCTCTTTACTGTAAACAGAAGATGGACATTCAAGCGACGATAAGTTTATGGAAATGATAGTACATCTGAGAGAGTTCCAGCTGGACAGAATTGGAGATGCCAACTGCATTTCTTTGGTTTTTCTAGAATTTGGAGAAAGGTCGAGGGTGGTAGCTAATGAGACATCTTTCTAATCGCCTGTAAGACTTTACTTTTATATAGGGAACATACATGGTGTCCATGGCTGCAAGCTTGGTGGCTCAAGCCATGGGAGAATCAAAACTACAATGCAAACATGTGTTCATGGGCCCAAAGAGTCAGTGTTGGTCAGTGTGAGGCCTGGATCTTTGGGTGTGCCTTGCAAGCCCCAGAATCCTAACAGGGTAAGTGAGGGAAACCTGGAAGGGACTTGGGAGCCAGTCTTTGGCAACTTGGAGACCACAAGCTCAAAAAACATGGATAAATGTCTGCCTGCAGGTACAGAAATTCTGCCTTTAGCTCAGCTACTCTTTCCCCAGGTCTAGGTCAAATCTAGCTAGCTACATACTCTAACACAGAATTTGCCAGACACCACGATAAACATAGTCATCCAAATCCTGCCAGGAAGGAACAGATACCAGAAACTGAAATGAACAGAGTGGAAATAAGTTCACCAAGAACAGTCCTGGTAAGTCAGACGTCAGAACCTGTGTTATTCACCAGAGTACAAAACACTGGGGCCAAAATATGTGTTCGATAAATAATATGTTTGCTTTTTTCCACTTTATCAGTTCGCACAGCAGTTTGTCAATGAGTTATTTCACTGCAAGTTAAAAATGCACAATCCACCGAGGCTTGGTGAATTTGAGGCTGCTTATTTTTGGCAGTGGAATAATTCCTTCTTAGTATTTCCCTTTATATTAACTTTTATCTTGTGTTCGGAATGCACTACCAATCCTACTTGGCAGTTGCTGGTACTTTTTCTTAATAGATTTAAGTGTTTAATTGTAATTTAGACCTTTACTTATTTTGGTAATATGGCTTTATCTTGGCTTCCATGGCAAAACCTTTTATTAGTTTTCCATATTTTGGGCACTTCCCCCTCTACCTTTTGACCTCCCCTCATTCTCTGCCTCAGCCTTGTAGGTGTTGGAGTGCTCCTTCAGACTTGTCTCTCCCATCCTTCTCTCTTCTATACATCTGCAAATATTTATTCTCATCAAAATCTCTCATGATCTGAAACACCATCAAGCTGAATGTGGGTGGATCCATTGACAACTTAGATATGTCATTTCTGTCCTTCCTAACGAGAAGTAGAGTTCGTGATGACTTTAATTTGCATGAGCGCCCAGTCTCTTCCCCTCTCCTTCCTGATTGGCTTCTGCTTACTGATGTTTGGTTCAGGATAACAGCTTTCTGCTGGTTAATCTTAAGGTCAACTTGACCGGATGAGGTGAGTCCTGGAGAGGTGGTTGGACTGTAAGGTGGACACGTTGAGGAGTTCATAGCTGAATGGGCCAGGAGGAGGTCAGTCCCAGTTGGAGGCTTTGTGTGAGGGTGCATGACCTGGGGACTATATCTGGGGCCTGGACCTTTCCTCTGGAGCTCTTTCCCTGTGCTCTGCTTCTCAGCTCCCATGTAGGGAGCATCTTTGCATCACCAATCCCTTCCACTGTTCTTTCTGCCTTGGAGCCAGGCTACCATAGGCTGAAATCTCTGAAACTGTGAGCAGAAACAAACCTTTTCTTAAAGTGAGGATGTCAAATATTTTAGCTCAGCAACAGGAAAACTGAACATTACAGTCACTATAGAGGAACTTTTTAATCTCCGGTCCCACTACTATGGATCCATTATTTTATTATTGCCTCTTTCAGATTCCCCATAAATACCTTTTTAATGAGGCATACTTACTGCAGGGGTAACAGACAGCATAAACCAGGATGGTCTCAGAGGACTTTATTGCCATATTGTAGCCATCTTAGTTTGTATAAGTAATTTCTCATAATTTTTCTTGTAGGTAAGCAGTGGACTGCTGCATTATGTTCTGACTTCTGTCTCAGTGTCTTCCTTCACTTCGACCATGTGCTCTCAAGGAGATTATATACAGCAGCATCTACTTACATTCCCTAACTGAAGCCGGCTCACCTTAGCCCTATGTCAGGGTACTTGCTGCTCTCTAGCTAGAGTGTCCTTTGGAGTTCGTGCCCAACTGGCTTTCTCATGTATCAGGGCTGGGTTCAAACACTAATTCTGAAGACTGCCTCCCCAACTTCATGACCTAAAATTAACTCTTCCATTCATCCTCAGTAGCATCCTTCTCCTTTATTTATAACACTTGGCATTTTCAAAACATTTTACTGGTTTATTTAGTTGTTTCTTTATTAATAGACACTAATTCAATAAAGAAGAATAGGAAATGGAAAATAATTCATCTCCAGGATCTTGTAATACAGCATTCAATCCACAAGAAGGAATTATATTATTTATTCTTGAAAGATGATCAGTAATTATTTTTCAAGAAAAACATGTATTTTAGAGTGGTCATACAGCATTTTGGAGATTTATATGTGACATATATATATAATTTATATCTATATGAACTATATTAGTGAAGCTTTTTCATAATGGTTTAAATTCCACCAGTTACTTTAAGTCCTATGTCTTTTATTAGTACTTAATGAACTTTCATTACTCAAGCTGTGACTAATTTTGGAACAAGATTGTAAAATGGGGCTATGTGAAAAATAATGTATTTGTTCACATTTTTATCACTGACTGTATCATTGAATGATATTATTTAAAGTTCTTACAATAAAATGATAGAATTATCTGAAATGTACTTTATCATGATTAAAAATAGAATATTACTGCCTAATCATTGTTTTCCAGGAGAAAGAAATAGGCATATTAATTTAATATGTATTGACTGTACTTATTTAAAAATATGAAACATTATTTCAGTAATGTACCATGATAATGTAGGAAAGAAATAATTGCAAAATGTTATACATATGCATATTTTAATTGCTTTTACAATTTTATTTCTCTCCAGTACATTAATTCTATAAATAATGATACGCATTTGTATAATTTAGATTACAAAGATTTTTCTTTAGTTGAAGGAAGTGCTAGTCTCCATGACAATAATATAAAAATATGTATAAATGTTTAAATACCCCAAATGGGGGAATTTTCTAGTGTTAAGTGTTCTGACAGCTGTTTAGCACCTGTCTTTTTTTGTCATGTCAAGTAAGAGCACTTTAATGCACGTGTGCATTGATAGAGACAGCATGATGAGTAGAAAGCCATTCTCTCAAATGAAATGATGAGCATGAAGTGCTGATACTGACTTCATATAATGCTGTGTGAGGTCCTGCCATAGGTGAGTAAGTGCTGCACAGCCAGTGGGAGGCAAGGGCTGAGAGCAGAATACACAATGTCTTTCACATCACACTGCAGTAGAGTAGATATCTGGCATCTGTCAAAGCCAGGATTAATTAATGAATCACAGGGAATGAATTCCCTAGACATCACTTGTGGAGCAAAGGACCCAGGTGCTCCCTTCTCAAAGTTGTTTTGGATCTTTGGACCCTTAATCTTACAATGACTAGAATCTTTCTGATTTGTGAGATACTCTTAGGTATCTTTCTTTTTGTCCTTGCTCAAAATGTCTAATGTCTTCTTAATCGTGCTAATCTCTTCAACAACCACTCCTATTTTGAACCCAGCTTTACATATGGCTCCTTTTGGATTACAATTTAAGTTTCCAAACTTTTTCCACTCTGCATTTTGGCTACTGATTCTCATTGAAAATTTGTCTATAAGCAGCCAGATATACCTCTGCCACAGCCTGAATGCTGAGATGCCTTGAAATTTTCACCCCCAAATTAATTAATCCACTGCTTTTAATTTCAGCCACCTACAAATTCAGGACATGAGCAAAACTAGACACTGTAGAATTCTTTTCTTTGCCAGAGTATAACATTCATGGTCTCTAGTCCAAATCTCAATGTAGACCTTAATTGAAACATGATTCTTACCATCCACATTCTTATCAGCATCGTGTTTTCTGAGCTGTCACCAAAATTCCCCATCAACTTCTGTTGAAAGCCTTTTATGGCTTCTCTTCTCCATATCTCCAACCCTTTTCGAACTCTTTCAACTGACTTGTTTCCTAGTTTCTACACAACATTGTCAGGTACAATCACAAGGACCCCATTTTTCCTCTACCAATTTTCTGTGTTATTCAGATTTTCATTGTTGGGATGCAATCCTACCCACACTTAATAAGAGAGAAGTGTACTCGGCTCACAGTTTCAAAAGGTTCAGTCCATGATGGGCAGGCTGCAAGGCAGGAACATCTTGGTGCAAGGGGATGGTGGAGAATGGCACTCACCTCACTGTGGTGGCAACAGTGGTTGTAGATAAGCAAGGAGTAGATCAAGAACACAGAGTCACTCCTCCACACCCACTCAGACACACCTAGATGTGGGTTTTACTAATCTCCTGGGTGGATCCCAAACAAAGTTGCAGATTAATTTTAAGTGTCACACCATTTTTCATGTGTATGATGTAGTGGCACAGTGTTGTGCAGTTGTCATCTCCATCTGTCCCTAGAGCTCTTTATATCTACCCTAATCACATCTCTATTTCCTTTAAATGCTCACTCTTCATCCCTTCCTCCCCTCAGCCCCAGGTAACCAACATTCTACTTATGTCTTTATGAATTAGACTATTTTAGTTGCTCCACACATTTCAAATTGTTCAATATTTGTCCTTTTGTGGTTGCCTTATATTACTTAGCATAATTGCCTTGATTCATCCATGTTGTAACAGCTGGTAGATTTCTCTTCACTTATAAGACTGAATAACATTCTGTTGCTATGGATATATCAACGTTTTATATCCACTCATCTGTCAATATGTACTTGATTTGATTCAACTTTTTGCTACTGTAAACATGTTACCATAAACGTGAGTAGGCAATTATATCTTTAAATTCTTGATTTCAATACTTTTGGGTATATACCTAGAAAGGGAATTGATGGGACATATAATAATTTTGTTTTTAATTATTTTGAGGTGAGTGTTGTGTATATAGCACAGTGGTAGAACATGTGCTTAGCATGCACAAAGCTCTGGGTTCTATACCCAGGAGCAAGATAAATAAATACATAATTTTACACTCCTCTAACAGTGGATGGAAGTTCAAATTTTTCCACATCATTTTCCATATTAATCTTCCCATCCCTGGGACACAATAGCAAATATCTACAACTAAAAGGTGGAAAGACTGAATTTGGCTCATAGTTTTGAGGGATTCAGTCGCTTCCTGGCTAAAACAATTTGGGGGAAAGGCATGGCTTAGCAAGGCTGATTAATTCAGGGTGGGTGGGAAACGGAGCAGGGGAGCAATAGCACAGAGGAGGGAGAGGACAGGGATCAGTGACTCACCGGGACACACTCAGAAGGGTATCCCAGCAATGCCCTGGGTGGCTCCTAAGCAAATTAGGTTGACAATTAAGCTTAATTATCACAAGTTTTTTATGACCTCCTGTAAGTAGTTTAATCAGAGACATAGACTCTATCTATCTATCTATCTATCTATCTATCTATCTACCTATTTGCCTGTCTAATTCTAAATATCTACTGTGGCTGAGGAATATCATTCCTCTTATGCTAGTCTGGAGTCATCCTTGGGAAATTCAAGCTTCAGGATATATATTTTTTAACTTAGCTACATATTCTCTCACAATCCATTGGAATATGTTTTTCTTATATCAGGGCTCGGTCCTCTTTCCAGCAAATTAAATAACTTATTCTTGTTTCCCTACAAACACTATAATTATCTCTGATGTTTGTAAGATTTGTATTTCCTTGGCACATTCCGATAAATTTTGGATGACCTCTGCCATTAGCTGTTGCATAAGATTTGGTTATAAACTGCATGTTCTATTCTCTTCCCATTCATTATGTTTTTTGTAAACTGCAAAAGTTTATTTCACACTCCTATTGAAATAAAGAGCAACTTCCTAAGTGAATTCTGACCCCAGTACAAGTCACTGCCCTCTCCGGAAAGCAACTATGCATTTACTTGGATGGGATAGGTTCTCTCCTATAATGACATATAATTCCCTTATATAACAGAAATGGATTTTGGTCCCTCAAAACCCTATACTTCATTACACTAAATAATAATATCTATCAGGGATATTCTATAAAGACTGATAAGGTAAACATGAACTTTAAAGGGAAAGAAAGGCAATTGTGTAATAGGTTAGACAATTAGAAAAACATAATTACTTAACGGAGGGTATCTGGCTTGTCCTCTTTTGTTGTTCACCAGTTTGTCTTGGAATGCATGTCATGAAAAGGCATTTAAAGATCTCATATGGAAATGACCAGAGGTCAAGGATACTTACAACACAGCCCAGGAAAACATTGTCACTTGCTTCTACCAGGTGATTTCCATCATGGGCAATGTAAAATAACTTTATTTAAATTTCAAAAATTGAGCTATTCTGGGCAGACCACGAGTCTCAATTTTGGAATGCATCTCTTGAAAGGCCTCTGAAGACTTGTATTAATGTGTCCTCTTGTCTCACACATTCATGGCCACTGCCTTTGATGTTTCATTGATATGCATTTTCACTGATGTGCACTTATTTCATGTTTGTGTCTTTGTGAATATCTGACCAGTGCAGAATAAACAGATGCAAAGTGCTTATACATAAACTTTGGGTGAGTATCTCTCAGGCACTGGAGGGAGAATTAAGCATTTCATTGAAGGCAGATGAGACATACACTACAGTTTATGATTCAGTGATTGTCTGTACACCAGTGAGCTAGATTTTAAAGCCCAGAGGTGTTTTTTCTTTTCTGTTCAATAAGGGATTTATGACTTCATCAATAATTACTTTATTTCCTTAACTGGTATTTTAAAATTATCTGCCTGTTTATCAGGCCCTTTTTGGGTAGTGACAGTTTTACTATTTAAATTTAGGATGTAAAAATACCAAGCTTGTTTATACTAGAGTAAACATGACTATTCTGAGCTACCTTCAGTACATATCCCAGGAACATAAAGGTTCATGGAGGGAAGAGCAATGCCTTGAATTTAGAGTCTATCTGGGTTCATTTGAAGGCCATAAGTCACATGAATTCATAGATATAAAATCTTCTGTCTTATTTCTTGATTAGTTTTTAACTACAGCCAGTGGAATAATTAACAACTAGAAGGACAAATTTATTTTTAAACTCATTGAAATAAATTCAGTGTCATGAAGGGAAGTATATTTCTCTGTGTAAGTATACAACAGGGACATGTGACCCACAGTTGAACACTCCAGCACTTCATAAAACAGTAGAAGTAGGAGGACCACTCTTGTCTTTCGTTTGCTCTTCTTTCTTAAGCAAATCTACAAATCTTGCAGGTTCACTCTCTCACTCTCTACCTGTCTTTCCTTCTAAAGAAGTTCATGACAGATGCCCCTACTGATAATCAGAGGGAAGGGGACTAACAAAAGAACAGGAAGAGAAATGTGAAGAAACAAACCTGGCTGGTTTGTATATCACCATAATAACATACCCTTGTTGTCTGATCACACTTCTGCATTACTGTCCACACACAAATTTATTCAGGCCTTCATGTCCTCATGAAGTTTCCCAGGCCACATGAAACTTCTTACATAAATATTTATGGTTTCCGCTTCTTAATCTGCATTTTTTGTTATAAAGATTTCAATCATGAACCCCTGAGACAACTGAAGAAAATATTTTACTTTTTCTTTTTTATGGTTATGGTATTCATACTACAAACAGAAAAGATTTTATCAAGTGTTTTTCTTATAGAATTTTTCCACCTTTGGGGTTAATTCTAAGATTCAAATGTGACCCAACTAAGAGAGGTACGGATTTTCAAATAACACTGGACCCAAACTTTCAAGCACAGTATTTGTACAGATGTCCAGTGGCTTATTTTTCAAGGAAGTCAAATATAGAATTCAAGCATATCATGGAGACTGATATTCTAAGCAATTTCTAAGGCAGTTTGAAGTATGAGAATTGCTAATGCAATAATTATCTGAAATCTCATATTTTCTCTCATTCATTTTGAATTGATGCCTCTGGGGCTTACTACTTCTCAAGGAGAGTGTTAAATTTCTTTATATTTTATGTCTGCTACCTTAAATGATATTTGTCAATTCATTCATCAACATTTTCCACCTTTTGTAATTATAAGAAATGCATCTAAATTTGTTATGTTCTATTGGAATTGACTAAGTTTAATTCTAAGTACATGTGCGGGGGTTTTAACCAAATACTTTTACAGAAATACTATTGGAAATTTTTCCACATTGCTGAATATCTGCAAGAGACAGTATTTATTTAGGCTTATGAACTGAGGGTGCATATTTGGAGACTGAAAAATAAAAACCTTTAAAAGCAGAGATTTCTTGGTTGTGTGCATACTTGTGTTTACTTATTATTAAGCATGATTGAAATTTCACTTATCCATTCAAAAAAACATATTGCACACCTATTTGTCACATACTTTTCCTGTTAGATGACTTTCAGGAGTAAAGACTCAAGGGTCCATGAAATTCCTGTCCTAGTTATTGTTATGGATTGTAGACTGAAAGACATTTAAAAGACATTTAAAAGTCACTTAAAAGTATGTAAGCTTTTAGTAAGAATTGTGTTCTCTATAAGGATCAATGTGCTGTCTTGTAGGGACATGGAATTCTGTGGGACATTTTATTTGGTTTGAGATATTTTAATTTCAAAATTTCTGCACTGAAGTGATATCCCTCTTATAATCGGGGGACGTGGGGAGACAGGCAGGATTGGAAGTCTGTAGTTAAGCTGAGTAATTTAGTAACATATCAAGACTACATCTCAAAATAGGAAAATGAAAAAGGGCTGGAGGTGTAGCTCATTTCAAAGGCCCTGGGTTCAATCCTTATAACTTTGCAAAAACTCAATATCATCTATGGTCTATATATTAATAAAATAAGTAGAGAATGGTCAACCTTAAATTGTATAAAGCAATTAAACAATTTATAACACTATTGCAATCCACATTTTTTTATTTAGACATATGTAGATCATGCATTTCAAAGAATATGCAATGAACTCACTACCATTATACCAGGCAGTGGGGTCTACCTTTTGCCTCCAGTTATCTTAACTGCTATGGATGAAGAATTAATTTCAGTTAAATCCACGCCTGATACAGAGCTTATGTCTGATGAAGTCTGGTCTTTGCATTCTGCTCGATAGCTGAGGGCCAACTTCTTAGCTAGACTTGGTTCCTCATGAAGGTACTTCCTGGCACTGAGGATCTTTGGTCTATTGCCCTGCTGCTGCCACCGCTGCTGCTGCTGCCCTGTATGTGAAAAGCAAGCTATTTGACCTACAGGGCCCGTCTAAAATTTCCCTTGTTGCTCACTGCTATATCTGAAAATAAACACTATTTTTCTAATGTGAACAATGTCTTCCAGGATGCATTATCTCCAGACAGATTTAACATGCCAATGTTCTCCAAGACCTGTTCTAAACATTAGCCCTGTCCAATATCATTTTCAACAGGAGTTCTTTGACAGGTTGATTTTGGGTTCAACTGGAAGCCTTTCAATTCCTGTGGAGACCACAGATATTAATATATTAATGTTTCTAGGAGGCATAGGAAAAGAAAAAACTCAAAATAAAAACCTCTGAAATGTCGGCTCAACAAGCTTTTCTCAGAATTCAATCACCAAAATACACTTTAATGGTCTTTGTATAATATTGCAAGCATTTTTAGTGTAATGGATTTTTTAAAATGCTCATATTTTAAAATTTCTTTTTGTTTTATAAAATCATTTGCCCCTATTGTTTCTTGTAGTTTCTCTTTCAATTCAGACACTTCTCATTATTAAATTTCATTTCAGGAAAATTATGATTTAACTTATGTCTTGTTTGGAGGATTTATTATTGATGAAGATAATTTAAATTGTGCTAATATTTACATAGTTGAAGATACTACAAGTCACTCTAATTTTTGATTCACTACTCTGCATCTGTATCAGATAAAGGATAATTTGTTCTTTATTTAACAATGTCAGGAAGATGATACGAAGATGCTATTAGAAGAATGGACTCCAATATCTAAGTATTATTACCAAAGCCAGAAACAGTGGTTCCATGTACTCAAAGATTTATTGTGTAACCCAGTTTTGCCAAGTATCTCTGATTGGCCCTAACATGTGAATGGTAGCATACCTAACATTTTGATCAAATAGTACCTTAGGATTGATAACTTGGAAAGTAAATTGATAAAGGGCTTTTTAGTTGCAGGTTTCGTTAAGCTTACAGTCTGAGTGCTTTTAACCAAATATCAAGCAACAGTGATGCACAGTTATGACCGCAGAAATTAAAGTCTCATGTGCACATTTTTTATTTCTGAAAATTTTCCTTCTATGTTCAGTATTTTCGGTAATGTGTCAATTTATTTGAATTTGTGTGTTCAGAGAGTAATTAATACCCTAATATATACAAAAATACAGCTGATACATAACTTCACTAATATAGAATTAATATTAACATTAATTGAGGAACGGCGTTTAAGTACATTGTCAATGGATCCTCATCCTGACTCTCCCCTGTCTGTGAAGGGCTACTAACCTGTGCTGATGCTCATTCTTCCAGTTTGCCCAGTCCTGCAGCAATCAGTCAAAGTCAATCAAGGCACATTTTCTGCAACACCTGAGCCTTTCTTGGAGCCAGAGGCTGAACACTAGTGGTTCGAGTGGAGTTTCCACTTGATGGGGTTTGGGATCTGCCCTGGGGGTGGTGGAATGTGATTCTAGAGCTGCCTCAGTGATTCATGGAGGGGTCTATTGCGGGCCTTTCCCCTTTCTTTTTAGACCTCTTTTCTGCTCTACTTTCCTGCCACCATGAACTAAGCAGCTTTGTTCCTCCAAGTTTTTCTTCCGTGATGTTCCTGCCTTGGAGCCAGATGACCATGTACTGAATCTCCCCAAACCATGAGCTAAATTAAGCATACCTTTCTTTAAGCTGTGGATGTAGGGTCTTATGTCACAGCCATGGAAGAGTTGACTCATATACAACATGTATGAATTTTCAGCTGTGATAGCCAAGAGAAAATTCTTGGTGTAAAGGTGAACTTGGCAAAACTTTTGATTTCCTAATAATATAAACCAAGAGACAAACCTGATAGTAACTCTATTCTTCTTCATGCTAAGAACCCTAATAATATATGTGAAGTAGCAGAAGCCTAACAAATATTAGGATCAAATTCACCATAGTAGGAGGAATGGCAACACAAAAAACAGTTTGAACCTCCGCTTGCACAACTGCAAACACATTTAAAAGAAGTTGCCTAGGCAATTGTGATAAACTGCTTTGGTATTTCTGCTGAGAAAAATTGACCTCTGTTGGTCAGTGATTGGTTTTGTTGGTCTTGCTATATGTATGTAACTGGACGTGTTAATATATTGATGCACATATATGAAAATCATATATTATAGTTTGATACTTTTATATAGAATGAAACTGGAACTAGAGACAGCAACAGATTCAAGTTCACACCAGAGCAAGGGAGCTGAGATGTAAGCTGACGAATCTGTACTAATCCTACTGCATTTATGTATCATTAATAGTCTAGTGCAAAAATTCACCCAGGGATTAAGAGGGATTTTCAGAAATAGAGTGATAAGCTCATGACACACTGCTAATATTGAGCAATTTTACTGAAAGTACTGAGAAAATTATTGTAATTAGAAGACATTTACTGAGATCTAGTCTTAATAAACTATCAAACTAAAAAAAATGCTAAAGATTAGGAAAGAAAGAACTAAATGCCAGTTGTGGGCATACATCTAGGTTTTAAAATTTATTGCCAAAATTAATCTTTCTTTTTCTAGTAAAAATTCCTACCCACAACTGAATCAATGATGGATACAAAATTAACCCTTATCCTCGAAGAGCACTGGAGACCTCAAGGATACTCTCCATCCAATTCTCTAGAATCAAGCAGTGATTTGTGACTAACTTGCAGGGCGTCCTAAGCATCTGCCTAGCAGGGCTAAGCTCCTGTGTGTAGTCCACTTATGTTCTCGGAAGGCCATTTTGTGCTGTGTCTGTTCATATCACGTGTTGTGGTAAACCAGATATCCAAAATAAATGGCAAAGCCAAGTAAAACACAATCTTGTATAAGTAAAGAATTGTTTGGTTAAGACTGGTTAACCACAGAGGTTACACTTCATGAATATGTGTGGATTTGTGATTTTTCTTTGAGTCTCAGTGGAATAAGTTGATGTAATTGTTGAAAGCCATATCTTGTATGCATGAGTTTTCTAGAATTTTAAACCAGCTTTTTAAGATTTCTTACTTCCATTCTAACAAGACTATTTATTTTCTTTAATTTTAGTTACCTTATGTGAATGGGATTATCTTCTCATATTTTATCATTTGAAATTGTTTAAGGATTTGAATAAATTTATTTATTTTCTAGTCAATATTGTGTTTATGTCCATTGTTCTTACAGTAAATCATTGATGGCTGGTTTTAATTCAATTAAACAATGTAAAGAAAAAAATTTAAGAGTGTAATATTCAGAGCTTTGAAGTTTAGAGTAGAAATGAAAGACTTTTGAGTAGATAGGACATGAGTTTGTAGGTCATGTAATCTTACATAGTTATGAAATGTTTTCAAACGCTGCGATATATTGGTTCTATACATATGTCAAAAAATTCATTGTTCCCCTACCCTGGGTTCAGCCAACATGACGAGGCCCATGTAAGAGATGAATTATCAGCCACTTGCTGCCTTAGCACAGATATAAGCATAAAAGTCTTACCACAACTGATGTGATTCTCACAACAATATTTTTGTTTCAAACTAATCATGATTTTGGTCACTTTAGATATCCTTCTTCACATTAATCAAGTTGCTTGAACTCTGAGTTGATTAAAACACAAGGTACCTGTCCGAGACATTAATGTAAATATATATGCATACAGACTTTACACAAGCCCATAGCCTCTTTTGTTAAAAGTAGATACATTTTTAGCTGTTTTTTCCTGGTTCACAGCCTTGTCTTTTCAATATGTGATCATGTTCTTCTGAATGTCTCATGATTCTTTTAAATCAGCTGTGAAGATTTCGAGATGTTCTTATTTATATTCCCACTTTTGCAAATGCACAGAATTCACTTTCAACAGTTGTGATCAATTAATTTCTGAAAAGGCCTTACTCTTCTATACAGTATTTAACAAAAGGCTAGCTTTTCTGTTCACTGAGGGATGCATCTCTTATTCTCCTGATCTGGCCTTTGGGGGGCCTCTGCTCTCTTCTCAGTTCCTTTTCCTATTTCTAAGGACTTTTTCTGGAAAAGTGGGCCGCCTCCTGTCATAATCAAGAGAGGCACATCTGGCGTGGTACTGAGGCTAGAAATAAAAATATTACTCCTATTGGCTATTGTCATGACTTATTCTGTGTGACACCATTCCATTGCTAGTTATTAAGTAGAAATTCAGTAGTACTACTTTCAACCATTCATGTCAAGCTTCTTTTGTTGCAATGAGGAAATATTTAGTTTGACAGAGATCTAGAAGCAAAATTTTAATACCAGCAATTATAGGAAGCACAATAAAGTAGTTTGAGCTTTTTTTGTTGCTTGAAGTGTGTGCTGAGTATCAGATGTGAGCATTATACGCTGTGATTTCTAGCACACATTAACTGTACAGAGAAGCCCGCACCTGACCTGTAGTGTTGCCAAATGGGTTCTCCATGTTCCCAGAAAACTGAACTTTATGAACCGAAAGGCAGTAAGTTAGCGTTACCGTACTTCAACATAGCAACGTTACTCACAGTATCCTGATTCGCAGCCTGAATAACACTCCCTTGCTTCAAAAGATTTGGAGAAGCCATGCCAACAAATTGGAAACAAATTACACAAACACTAAAGGACAGTGCAGAAACTAAGAAATGAGCGAGTCATCTTTAGGAGCTATGGTCTATGTGTGATTTCCCTGAGTCAAAATATGAAATTACTCCTTCTAAACCAAACTTGTTTCTTCACCTTTAGGATTAAAACGTTTTGTTGTTTTTAGTGAGCACAAACTATTTCGAATCAAGGGAAATTTTAAATGGGAGAACAAAAATTGAAGTTTTACCTTTTCAATATCTGAAATGTTTCGCTTTCCTTGAAGGAATTACTTCTTCAAGGATTTAGCCCTCTGTAAGTCCACTAGCGACCAGACTGCTGTTTTCAAATCTAACACAGGCATTCGGAAAGCTCCGCCTCTTTCTGTGCGCGTACCTCCTAAAAAGCTGCCCTATTCCGATTGCGTAAGTTAATGAGACGTGCTCTCCCACGCTGATCCCTGCTGAAGATGATCATTTCTGAATGAATAATATGAGGCTCACACTCTATTTCCGTTAAGAGCTACGTTGTTGGAGTTGCCATGCCACAGGTCTCCGTTACTAATGCTTCCTTCAATTTTCCATGTGTCTTTGTGCCCGTCCCCGGATACAATATAAATATCACATTTACCTTTCATTCACACTAAAATTTCAAATATTAGAGATTCATCTGGTAAGTGTAGCAGAGTGATTAAAAAGTAATAACACGGAGGCTCCAGAAAGACTAGACCTATAAATGGGGACAATAATAGCAGAAGGAAGATAATTTTTGAAATGAATGTGTCCACATGAGAGAGCAGAGTACTTCTGTGTTTAATTTATGTACATTGTAACTTTTCAGAGTAAAGAAAATGCCTCCCTCTCTCCTTCGACCTCTACCTTTCCTTCTGTCTTTCCCTGCTTTCTCCCTCTCTCTGTCCTGGGCCTCCCTCCCACCCTCCTGTGTAAATCTTTGTTCAAAGCCTAGCTCTGCAAATGCCTAGCTTTGTGATCTTAAATGGTTCAGTCATGATGTAGCTCAACATCATCTGAAAGACTAAGAAAATAATACCCCCTAAAGGACTGTTGAAGGACAAAATCACCAGTATATGCAACACCCTGAGAACGGTGTAAAGCTGCAATCTGAGCAATATGGTGTTTTTTTGAGCAAACATATTTTAATATTTCTCTTTCTCAAGACCTTTCTTTGCCATTTTCCAGAAAAATATCAAAATGAATATACAAGTTTACAATGACTTCCTGGAGAAAGATGCCATCAGTCATGGGGTACACACACTGTCAAACTGTGGACTGGCCATCTGGTGGGATGAAAGTGCAAATACAGTGGAGTCCTGAAGAGCTCCAGCTGCTACAGCTGCAGAGGCTGCGACCCTCCAGCCCCAGTGCTGGCCAGGAGCCTGGAGGAGCCTGGAGTCACAAGCATGCACTTGCTTCCCCAGAGGCAATCAAACCAAGACTTTCTGTGTCCCAAACATTCCTAAGGAGGCCATATTTACTTGACACAAATAAAAACAATACACCACATCCCCTGCCAGGAAGCTGTGCATAAAGTCTCAGTGCCAACCAAGAGGGATGCAGGCTGCTGCAGCTCACTCCCCTGGGTTCCATCAGGCTCTTTTCCATAACTCTTATTTTGCATTATGCACCTTACAAGCTGCTTCAAATAGTATTAATTTAGAGAAAATATGATATAAATCCTAGGTAAATGCATGCATAAATACAAATTACACTTGAAGTGAAAAGTGGGTGAGGTTTCACATTTCCTGGAATTGCTGAGCAGGGACACATTTTTGTGAACTTCAAGGCCCCTTTGAGTAACAAATGCTAATGAGGTGGCTGGATTCCAGGAGGCATTCCACTTCCCTCCCACAGTTTCCATGGGTTCCTTTGCCTTGGGAGCTGAGATTCAAAGAGAAGCAGATGTAGTTTACTCTAGGGAAGATGAATAACACCTGGCTTGATAGTATCATTCCTCTTTTTATCTCTACAAACAACAAGTAATATTTTAGCAAAATTCAAAAATGAAAAGATGAGACTATTTTGTGATTCAGCACTTTTCGACTCTAAGATCCCTTCAGAAAATAGTTGGTAGCTACTTTTCTCAACAAACTTTATCTAAATTCTTATCTTTACAGTGGTAAAACAGTTTACTTTTAATAACTTATTATAAAAGTTAATTTCTTATATGTCAATCAAGATTAATTCATGTGATTAATACATTGTTTTGCATTTCATTAACACATTTTAAAGGTGATCATTTTTAAATGGTGCTGTAAAAATGTCTTTATTGATTGTAATCACTATAAATATATTTTATTATCTACCTCATTCTTAATACCATTAATATAGACTAAATTAGATGCAATAATTACATAAAGAAAAAAGCTGCATGAATACATTATCAGGGAATTCAATGTAAGAAAATAAATCTTTTTTTATTGCACATATAACAAGTTTTTGATTTTGTTAAATGAAATAATAGCAAAAACATATTTGAATAAAACTTAAGGGTACTAATATAACCAACCAGTAATGACATGGATTATCTCATTTTATCTGTCATTGTCCTGTGAGGCTGACATTTTATTATTCCTAATTTACATGTGATGGAGCAAGGACACAAAGAGGCCAAGTAACTGTCATTCATGCCACATAGTTATTAAGTAGGAAGATACAATAATGCATCTATTTGAGATACATGGACCATCTGGATATCGTGCAGAACAGAATATTGATCCATTACATTGATTATATCATGCTAAATGTGTCAGATAAACAAGAACTGTCTAGAACACCACAGACGGTGAATGGATGTGTATGTATTAAAAAGACTCGGTGTGCTGCACTAGAAGTGAAAATAAATCCTTAGGATCCAGGGCTCAGGAACACATGAAAACAAACTCAATAATGAGACCCTTATTGAAACTTACACTTCCCACCATCCAACCAGAAGCATTATCCTTGGTAAACTTATTCAAGTGTTTGAAGAAGCTGGAGTTAGGGCTACTTTTCTGGTGATGAGCTAAGTGACACAAAAAGGCTGTTACTGGAATGGAACCCAGAGCAAATCAAATCTCCATGACAGTCCCATGGTAGAGTGCATGCAATTCTTCTGGAATCATACAGCCCAGGAGAGTCTATGTATTTAAAGGTACTGGTGGTAGGAAAGCATGTTGTTGAAAATGTGCTGGAGTCCAGTAAGAGAATCAAATTGCAGAATCATTGGTTTCTAGCCAAGACTATGCCATCTGAAACATGGGCTTTGAAAAAAATCCTGTAATAAAATTGAAATCTAATACAAATGAGCCATATATGTGACACAGAGTGACTATGAATCTTGAAATTCCCACAATGGGACAGAATCAATCTAGCCACCAAGAATAGATTTAACACGTTCAGATGCAATCATAAGTGAGATGGATATGTAAACCTGGGATGCACTATGAACGAGACCAAAGGCATAAGCAACCTGAATAGGCATGGGACTCAGAGACTTTAAATCATTCACAACTGTTACACTACCTCACTCTCTCAAATGCACACCTGTATCTATATACAATAGCATTTATGACAAGCTGAAGAACAATCAGCCCTGCCTTCTTTTGTGTATAATTCTGTTTGATTTGTGGATGCGAGCTGAAAATAGATGGCAGCTTTACTGCAGTGACAGTGAGAATTAGTGATGACAAAAAATTCTACCAATCAGTCGAACATGGGAGAGTGCAAAAAGCTCCTCCTATTTTATGAAAGACAAGTGATAGACTAATGACCTGGATCTGCAAAGAATAATACTGTGAGGTCAGAGATGAGAAGGTCCAATATACATATGAAAATATAAAGTGAAGAAAGCTTTTTCATCACCCTGCTATGTGTACTGAGTCTGTGAAGGGAGAGCCGCTCAGTTGCACATAGGCATAAAGATCCTACTAGTAGGCATTATTCACCTTCAGTGCTAGTTTAACAGTCATGTTTAAGCAGTGGCCATGATGGAAAAGATGGAGGGTGTGCATGGACGTGTCACCATGACTTCTCACTTACCAAGAATTTTGCAGTTACTGCTATTATCAAATGCTCGATGTAGCAACAATGACAAAAAACAAAATTGCATATAGCGTTATTCATTGAGAAGAATAACCGAAGCTTTGGTATCAAGTTGATCTGACTGGACAATGTGAGGAGAAAGCACTCTACACAGAGTTTTCCCTTCTGCGAGCAGACATTAGCTAACGTCAATACAGGTGGGTCTACAGAGCATATTCATCACCATGAGGTCTCAGGAAGCATGACATCAGAGCTGGAAACCCACTTTGCAGCAAGAGAGGTGTGGCAGTAGGCCCATGGTCACAGATAACTAGTCCTGTTCCTGGTGCACCACCCAGAAGCCTTTGCATAGGACAAGGGGGTTCTTAATGTTAACATAATCCTCCAAAGCACAGAATACACACTGGATAGAAGATCTTCATATGCCACTGAATCCAAAAGAGGGAAAAGGGGCCCACGTAGAAGACATGGAAGCAGAAGTGGCTCTTTTGGCTTCACTCCCAGTGGCTCATTCAGGAACAATCTATTTCAGTCTCTACACTCAAGGATCTGCAGTGTTGGAGGAGCTCATCATGAGATGGATTTCAGCTTTGCCAGAGGAAGGAAGAATGAAGTTTCTGAATCTTGGCAAGGGCAGGTTTTTGTTTTTTTTTTTTTGCACTTGGTTAAATTCTTTTATTGGTACATTGTAGGTATATAACACAATTACATTTCTCATTGGCAATTGTACCCTTACATAATGCATCTTGGTTCTCATTTTTTCCCCATTCCTAGCTCTCCCTTCAACCCCTCCATTCCTCCCTATTTACAAAGATTTTGTTCCTACTTTTCCATTTTATCATATTAATCCCATTCCCTTCTATCCTTTCCCCTAGCCCTCCCACTTCCTTCCCCTTTGCCCCTTTTCTTCCTATTTCACATTATCTATTATATATTTTAGTCCTTATTTACACTTTCAGTTTCTCACACCAGAGAAATTATTCAGTATTTATACATGTGTGTCCTATTTATTTCACTTAAGAGTATCGCCTCAATGTGCATCCACTTAGCTATAAATGTCTCTAATTTCTCATTTTTTATGGCTGAGTAGTACTTCATTTTATTAAAAAACCACATTTTCTTTATCCAGTCTCCAGTTGATGGGCATTTAGGTTGTTTCCAAGTTTTAGCTATTACAAACTGTGCTTCTATGAACATGGGCGCAAATATATCACTGTGGTATGATTCTTGTAATTCTTTGGGGAAGATCCCCAGGAGTGGAATAGCGGGGTCAAATGGGACTTCCAGTCCTAGTTCTTTGAGGTATCTCCATACTGATTTCCACAGTGGTTGCACCAGTCTACACTCCCACCAGCAGTGGAGCAGGGTTCCTCTTTCCTCACAGCCCTGGGCAAGGGCAGTTTTTTAATAGGATGAGTTAGGGCTTCTCTCCCACTTAGCAGAAAAGATATGTTCAGCCCCTACAAGAGTCACCCATGTGCTTTTCTTATAGTCTGGATGGCAGTTTATCCATGCTGGCCTAAAAGGGCTATAGGGTCTGGAACTATGGATGTCTCAGCAATGAGACACTGGCATGCCACCTTTTAAGAATCCTGAAAGGCATGATAGCTGAGGACAAGAGAAATCTAGAATGGAGAGGAAAGAGGGAACAAATGACTCTAGATTCTCGCCCAGAGACTAGGTGCAGTTCTGGAGGCTGTAGCTCATGATAATAACTTTCCTCTTCCAGAGTAGTCCAGAAGAATAGCTCTCTACAACTTGGAAGTGCTATTCCCAAAACAGATATGGAAAAGTGGATGTGAATCACTCATTGGATTAAATACAGTGGGAATGGAGAGGTGCTGCTGAAATCATCCACAAAGGACTTGCTACCCTAGCTAACTGACGACAGCTTCCAGATAATCCAAAGCCACTTGTATTCACCTCAGCTGTGAAGAGCTACCTCCCTTCTGTATACACCCTTTCCTGTAAGGGCTGCTGTACCCAATGGCTGATACACATGGGCTTCAATATTGGCACAGTGTAAGGCTTTGATGAAACATGTATGGGGAATGGACAGCTGGGCATTTTTGCAAGCGTTTTGCAGTTCAACTCTCTTTACCCAATCTTGCTTCTTTATGTTTTCGATACACAGATGCTGATCTCGAATGCATTCCTTGCATATCTACCATTTAAATGTCTCCTTCTGAGAGTCTGGCTTATGGCATATGCATATGGATATACAAATGTATGTATGTGTGTGCATTTTCTATCATTGTATATATCCAGCATTATGACTTGGAGTAACATATCAAAAGCTTTTACAAATTCAATGAGTATATAGTTGCTGGTTGTAATATGATGCAATTACTATAGCGCTGGGCAATGTGGTTATTTCTAGTAAGCATCATTTTTAATAGAACTTGTTACTATATTTTGTAGAGTCTGTGAGTTGTAATCTGACTAAATTCCCTGGAGTCTTATTACTAGGACAGAGTATTTAAATATCTTTATAGTTATCATGTCATATCACCTCTTTGCTTTTTAAAGTGTTTATATCAATTTACAATATGAAGAATGTATTCATTATAACTTTGCTAGGAATAGACATTATAATTATAATTTTTGGCAATTTATTTAACATAAAAATATTGCCTTGAGCTTATTTTCATATAAATTTCTTTGATCCTTCAAATTGGTGAATGTGTCCCTGGGAATTTTTGTTGTTATTGTTAATTGCCTCTCCTATGTATAATGATTCAAAATTCAGCAACAAATGAAAAAGGGTGGGCATTTTTCCTGTTTGATGATCTCCAATTACTTTCAATAATGAAAGAAAAATAAAAATATGTTTCTTTTTTGGCATTTATAGTAGGAAAGATAGTACAAATATTAAGACAAATGGTATGTCATGACATAATAATACGATATGTTACACAAGTGAGAAAGTTGAAGAAAAAAATTCTCTACAGTATATTTAACATTTCTTTACAACAGATGCTATTTCGGCTAACTCCAATGTATTGACTATGCTTAAATGGCCCAAGGCGAAGTCAAATTGGAAAATATTATGATACAGTAGTGTTTGAAAGACAAAGCAATGAAATGAAACAAGTTATATGTTGAAACTATTCTTTAAAAATCAGACTATCATTTTTTTGATGTTCAATATTCAAATAAAGTCACATTAGCTTTCAAGGATAATTGATTCCACTGTTTAAGAAAAATATAAATCAACAGAAGAACAGAAGAAGAAAGAAAATGAGAAAATAGAAAAAAAGGATCTACTAGGATAATGATAAAGACAAATATAGGATCATTAAGAAAATTATTTAATTTTCCAATTGTTTTATAAAGACAGTGATGTTTAAAGTTATGAAATACTAGTAGAGTGGACTTTCAAGTTATAATCAGCCTGACATACCAACAACATGGGTTAATTCGGTTAGATTAGCCTGCCTCTTGTTGTCTACACTGTATACCCAGGGAAGCAACCAGATCTCAGCTGTATTGACTTACAACCAACCAGCCCTCAGGAACCAATCAAGTTTGTAAGTCAAGGGTCCACTGTACTGTGATTAACAAACAGCATTCCTGCTTCCTTCTTCCTCTCTTCCCTAGGCTAGCTACCCTTTTGGCTTCCTCCAACCTCCCTGGCAAACTCATGACTCAGAGTGATCTATTCAGCCTCTCTCGGCTGGAAGTTCTTCAAAGTTACTTCTTTAGCTTCCAGAAGACTTGACTTAAATCTCTTCATCTCAGAGAGACATACTCTGACCATTCTGCAAAGACAATGATTTGAGTCTCTCTCCTTTTACCAATGGATGCCCATTTAATTTATTTTAGTTTGTTTTCTATGCTCAAATATTAATTGGTGCATGTCTGAGATATGTATTTGATTGAGCATAAGATCCAAGAGATAAGGAACATTTATCCTTCTTTCTTTCTTTTCACTGATTGCTCTGTAAACTGCCCATGGACCTGACAGGAGAGGAATGGGATTAAATGATTAACTCTTTCTCACTTTTGGGTCCCTCACAGGATGCCTTCATGTTCTCCACCCTCCTCATCATTTTAGACTTGTCTGGATCTTATCCTCATTTTCCACCCAGTATGTCTCCCCTCCCTTCATTTCTCAGCAGTAGTGATGACCATCAGAAATCTCTCCTCTTCTTTAGACTTTGTTACAGTGTTTTTCTACCGATAAGTCTATTTGGCCCTTAGGGGAAAAAAATGTCCTCTTTTAGTATAGATGGGTTTTTATCAGAAACAGTACTTCTGTTTTACTTCATTGCCTACTGATGGTTCTTAAGAAATGCCATTTTATTTTATAAAACACAAGTAGGCCAAAGTAAGGTTCTGAATGACAAGAATTTAAGATCATGATTAGAATTTGAACCAGACTCACTGCAATGTTTATCTGTAGTATGAACACTGAACTATTCGCTATGGAGAGAACTTTAATGGTTGTGATGCAGAAGGAGACAAAAGAAAGCAGGATAAGGATGAAGCTGGGAGTGTGGGCACTGCATGCAGACCCAGCCCTGATGATGGGTCTGGAGGATCAAAAGTTTGAGCCCAGCCTGGACAACTTAATGCCTTAGTGAGGCTGTCTCAAAATAAAAATGAAGAAGGGGCTAGGGACATAGCTCAGTGTGAAGGCCATGGATTCAATCACTAGTTGCAAAGAAATGATCAAATAAGAGAAACAGGAGGGAAGGAGAGGAAGGAGAGGCTCCTCTGTGATCTATAATCTCCACCCTGTGGGAAATACTCTCCCGACCTACACTTCAGTCCTCCTAAATTTTCCTTCCCAGCCCAGCTCTAAAAACAGATGTGTCCTCAATGATTCACATTCAGGCTCCTCCCCACATTGCTTTTCTTTTCTGTTTTTTTTTAATTAATTTTATTAGTACATTTTAGGGATACAATATAATGACATTCATCATTGGAAATTTGCACCTTTACATAATCTCTCTTGGTTCTTATTTTTCCCCCTTCCCCAGCCCTCCCTTCAACCCCTCCACCCTTCCCTATTTACAAAGACTTTGTTTCCATTTTTCCATTTTCTCATATTAATCCCACTTCTTTATTTCCTTTCCCCTACCCCTCCCACTTCCCCTTCCCCTTTGCCCCTTTTCTTCCTATTTCACATTATCTATTACTCCGTTTAGTCCTTATTTACACTTTCAGTTTCTCACAGTAGAGAAGCTAAGTTTGGACTTTTGGCATAAGGAAGAAAAAGAATGCATCTCAGTGGTATATAAATGTGCAAGGACCTGGTTTTGAGCCTAAATTTTAAAAAAATGTTAAAATACAAAATACGTGCCTTTTAAAGTTTAACCAGCTTTGTCAAGAAAACCTCCAAAAGTCAGTAATAATATCAGTTCCTTCAGTATGTGTTTGTCCCACTTTTCTCACCTTGCAATATTTTATCTTTGTACATATTATTTTTCAAACATTTCATAAAACTCTATTACAAATTAAATATGTATTAGGGTAACTTCAGAGTTGTTTCTATTTTAATGTGATTTCAAAAGTATAAGAGGCCCAGTGCTCAGTGGTAGCGTGCCTGCCTTGCAAGCACAAGGTCCTAAGTTTTGTCCCCAGTACCTCAAACAAAAAAGTATAAGAAAGCTGTGCAAATAAAGCACTTCCATACACATGTGAGTGTCCTCAGAAGTTAACATGACTACCGTTGCTCACTGTCTCTCTGTCTCGTCTCTCTCCTTTTCTCAGTGTTAAATGTATATACATGTGAGTATGCACATATATACACATATATCCTAGATGCATCTATGTGTGTGTGTGTATAATCCTTTTCATCTGATTCTCTAATTAAAGAATTTACAAACCTCCAAATTTAAAGCCCTCCACATAAAAGGACCAAGTGGAAAAAATGTGAATGCTTTGCCTACCTAGATTGATGTTGGTGCCACCCAGAAGCTACTTGGTTTTTGCCAGTCTCTGACCCAATTAGTCTCCAAGAAAAGGTAAAGATCATTCACCATAAACCGTGAAAAAGCATGAGACATTACAATACCTGACTTCAAGATTCAGGTTGTGAACTTCCACAGATAGAACTGAACCTGGCATTACAAACATGCGTAGATGTGAACAAATTGTGGAAGCAGCCCATGTGTCCATCTTAAGGTAACCATAAAAGTAAAAGTAGTTTATTTACAGTGTTTTTGTGTGTGTTTGGTTTTTTATGCTTTCCATTGTATATTTGGGTCAAAGGTAAGACTCACTTTCTTGGACTTATGAACAAATCTGACTTAGAAACATCCTCACAGAATGGAACCCATTTACTAACTGAGAACTTATGTACTACAAAGCAACAGGAATAAAAGTTGAATGGAAATGAAACAAAAACAAACACCTGGATCAATGGAACAGGATAGAGGATATAGAAACATCCCCAGACAGATTATTCTACGTGATTTTGACAAAGGAGCCAAAAGCATATGTTGGAGGAAAGATAGCCCATTCAGCAAATGTTGTTGGGAAAATTGGATAGCTATTTGCAGAAGATCTAAACTGATCCATATTTAAACGAAACTAAACTAAATCAAATGGATCAAAGAGCTAAACCCTAAAACAGAAACACTGAATATGCTGGATGATAAAATAAACCATAGGTGTAGGAAAGGATTTTTTTAAACAGAACCTCAATTGCACAAGAAATAACAGCAAGGATCAACAAATGGGATTACATCAAATTAAAAAGCTTCTGTAGAGCAAAAGAACAAATTGGTAAAGTGAAGAGGCAACCTACAGAAAGGAATAAAATCTTGCCAGCCAGTCCTCTGACAGAGGACTAATATCTAGAATATATGAAGAATTAAAAAAATTATACCACCTAAAATAAAAGACCCAATCAAGATATGGGCATGGGAAATCAACAGACACTTCATAGAGGAAGGAGTACAAATGGTCAACAGATAGGTGAAAAAGTGTTCAATATCACCAACCATTAGAGAAATGCCAGTTAAAACAACAGCAAGTTTCTGTCTTATACCAGAAGGAATGGTAATAATCAAGAAATCAAAAAATAACAAATGCTGGTGAGGCTGTGGGGAAAAAGGAACCTTCCTACATTGTTGGTGGGAATGTAAAGAAGAACAACAATTATTGAAATCAATAGAGCTTTCTCAAAGAACTAAAATTAGAAATTCTATATGACCCAAGTATTTCCTGCAGAGGACCATAATACTGATTATCTCCAAAGCAGGCTGTGAAGAGCTAACCCCACAGTTGGCTTGTTTATAGAAGTGAGTCTGACTGAAGCCTATCTGCTGAGGTCAGAGTAACACACACAAATTCCCTTCCCACAGCTAAAACCTTCTGAATAGGAGGACAATGTTCTAATTGCAACCATATATTTTGTCTATTCTGTTCCTAATTCGAGAATTCTTTGCCTTGTTCTTATGAGCCTTATTTACATTAATTTCCATTGAAACTGCACATAGCTTGCCTTTACACCAGTTGATTGCCAGTAAAAGTCAGTGCCTGGGATTGGCCAGCGCCTTAGTCATTGGCACTGGAATTGGTAGTCCTGGCACCCCATTTTCTCTCTCCTAGTTCTGCCTCTTAGTGTATTTTTTCTCTTAGACCTGCATCATATACTGGGCAGGACAGTGGAACCTATCTTCAGGGGTCTCCAGTAATTTTCCTTCTAGGAATTTCCTGAAAGAGCTAAAGACATCATGGTACAGTGATACATCATAGTCATGTTAATAGCACAATTTATAGTAGCTAAATTCTGGAAGCAGCTTGCATACCCATCAACAAATGATTGGATGAAGAAATTGTGGTGTCTGTACATAATAGAATACTACTCATCTGTAAAGGACAAATTTGAGACATTTGTAGGAAAATGAATACATCTAGAAAATATAATGTTAAATGAAATAAACCAGACACACAGGTTAAATATCACATAGTATTCCTCATTTGAGTAAGGTAAAGTATCAACAAAGAGAATAATAAAAGATGGATAGAAGGAGGCAAAGGGATAGATCTTTTACAAATGAGAATGGGTCCAAGGGACAAGGAGAAGAGGGGGAGAGCTAGGGGACATAAGTAGAACAAAGACACACTGTGTACGGGAACCTAATAACCTCTATGACTGTACACATTGCATGCCATAAACAAATGCTAAGATTAATAATATCAACAAGAATGAAACAAGTATTATGAACATGTACGCCCTCCCCAAGGTAATAATAACATGCATGTAGGACAAATGTGTACTAATAAAAAAAATAGAACTGGGAGAAAAGAAGAGCCACTCAAGAAACAGGCCCAGGGTAAATGACAATTCAATAATCCATGAAGGTGGGATTGAAAAAAGAGAATTAAATGGTAGTCCTCTGCCAGTATGTTAGAAAGCACATATCTTAATTAATTTGTACTGCTCTTTCAAAATCCGCACACTGGGTAATACATAAAGAACAGAATTTCATTTCCAACATCTGTAGAGGCTGGGGAGTCTACGATTAGTGCTTTAGATTTGGTGTCTGGTGGAGCCCTAATCCTATTCCTCTTCTCATGGGTCTCCTCAAGTGGCAGAAGACAGAAGGGGAAAAAAACGAACTACACTAGTGAAGCACTTTTATGAAGACAGTTAAGCCCACTCACAAGGGTGGAGTCCCAATGACTTGATTCTTTCCTAAAGGCCATGTCTCTTACGCTATTGCATTAAATTGCCACATGAATTCTGAAGGGGACAAAAGCATTCAAACTATAGTAGTGTAATATTACATGGTAATCTTGCAAACCTCCATGATGTAAACAGGTTTGAGAGTTTCCTTTCTTCCAATTGGTCAAGATAATATGTGCATTAAAAGGGATCCTGTGGATTCCAGAAGTCTAAATACCCATTGCAGCCATTTACATGAACCCAAAATATCCCAAACCCAAAATAGGCTACAGCAGTTTATTGCAGATATTACCCTGTCCTTCACAGCCTGCTAATTGGCCTATTTCCTTTTATGTAGCCAATTTGATTAGACCCTATCAAATATGAAGCAAGATTCCATTCTTAATAAATCTATTATATCTGATCTATCCTTTGAAGGCACTAGAGTATCCAAAAGTTCTAACAGAGCATGCATAATCTGCACTTTAAAGCAATGAATACCAGCACCAGAAGAGGTTGTGACATTCCTTCTGACCAAAAAAATTCTTAGGAAGAAAACTCTAATACTTTGGAAATAAATCTGAAAGATTTGACCGCTCCAATGACCACAAGTGGATAACCTTGGAACTATGGCTGCTGCTATGTAGACCTCTCAGTTCACTAGAATCCCCTTATATCCCATGCTTTACTCTACAAAATAACCAGGATGGTGGGCAGTATTTCAGAAATCACCATCATTGTGTTAGTTACTTTTCTCCCATTGCTGAGACAGAATGCCTAACATCCAAAGTGAAAGGTGAAAGGGTTTATTTGGGTCAGAGTTCATAGAGTCTTCAGTTCATGATCGGCTGGATCAAAGGGAAGTGGGCCTGACAGACAGGGCTTCCAGAGGAGAAATGGTTCATGAAGGGAAGAAGGCAGCAAAGCAACAAGGACCCTCGGGCCTAACCCAATCATGAGTCAATCACACACTCTATGAAAGACCATGAGGCTTTGGGGGGACATCTAGTCACAAGCCATAACAAGCATCATCACCAGAGGATATGGAAATGCCAATGAGTGGCCTTCTTCAATTCCTCAACATTAGTCTTTATTCTGGATTCCACAGGGAAATTTGTGAGATAATCACTGCCTCCTTGACCATACCATCTAAGAGTGACTGGGCTCACTGCCATGTAATCTTCATTATAAACTCTATTAAGCCTCTAACTGTGGTTTTACTGCTGTGTTAAATAATTAATAAGCATTCTATTTATAATATCTCTGAGTAAAGCTCTTACCAAGTACCTGGTATGGAACACCATTCAACAGTTGTCAGTTGGAGAACATGCCTAACAGAGATAAAAGTTCTACCATTAACAGTGCTTGAGTTAGTCAGTTTTCCTGTTGCAACATAATACCCAGCACCCACAGTTAAAGGAGGAGAAGTTTAATTTGGCTCATGGTTTCACAGAGATTCACATCATGGTCAGCTGATTCTAAGGCAGAAATTCGTGATGGAAGTTTGTGGAGAAATAAAGTTAATCTGTTTAATGCAGGAAGGAAGTACAATGGGAGAACAGTGCCAGAGACTAAGGATCAGGGACTAGAAAATGACCCCAGATATGCCCAGATTTGTGGACTACCCAACCCTGGGACAGATCCCAAAGTCAATCAAGTTGATGATTCATACTAAACATTATGATGTTTAAAGATAGCTCATGAGAGTCCCCAGTTCAATGTGCGTGCGTTGGAAAGTTAAGGAAATCAGAGACCAAGTGTCCAAGGTTACAGCAACAACAGACACACCCACTCAACCAGACTGGAGCTGGGACCACGTGTGAGCTTCCTTCTTCTGCTTTCTTTTTTTCATTCCATACAGAATTGTGGTTTATTGATCTGCCCTTCATCCAGTCATGTTGATTGTTATGATTGAAGGTCACACAATTGTATCCCAAAGGTTTTCATGAGTTTTTTATCAAAAACATATAGAATAGAACTAATATAATACCAATAAAATTCATTGACAATGATAATTTATATACATAATATATATACTCAAAATATATGTTTGTGTTTTTTGTTATACACTGCCTTGAAAATGACTAACACTAAATTTTTCCCACTTCTATCATGATCACAAACTTTCAGTAAAGTATACAATCCAGAAATCTTTTGAGCTCCTAAAAATTATTAAAGGAAATTGGTATTCATATTGAGGCAGAGAAAACAAAACATATCAGGAATAAAGAAAAAATAATTCCCATTTCAAAAATCGTATAAAATTGAAGTGATCTTCATCCAATAAATCCTCTTTGGAAGTTAAGAAATCTTGGAAATGAACTGGAATTAATTTCAAATTTAAAAGCCATTCATTACAATTTTATTTTATCCAAAAAATAAAGAAAAAAAGTTTATCTCAAAATAATGAAGGGTTTGAGTATAGGAATACTGGGGTTATATAATTTTAAGGATTAATTAATTAAAAATCAGGAATTTACTGAAAATTTATATGAAGAATTTAGTGAAATATCAAAAAGCATTTTATAAACTAACATTTTCAATACTGGAATGTATAATCCAATAATTGGTAACCAGAAGGAATATGGCTAGTCATCTTATTTTCTACATTTGGTCAGTTAGAAAAATAATATAAGGTAATTGACTCTTGTTTTACACTTACACACACATATGCATCCACACACACACACACACACACACACACACTTTTTTTCATGCTGGGGGATGAACCCAGAGCTCTATCTTCATTTCCACATATTTTTGATATTAGTGATGCTATTGACATGGACTTCCAGAATAATCTTTGTATTCTGATTTTACAGATGAGAAAAATAACTGTAAGATGGCATACTCAAAGATTGTGTTTAAGATACAAGTTACCAAAATAATTAGAAGGGCGTACCTCATCCATAGATTATCCCCCCAAAAAGCATGTTTTGAAAATGTCCCTTGGTGTTATGTTAATGCCAGAGGAATGTCTGTCCCCAGGAACTCTTGAGTGGTCTCTAGATGTTGTCAGCATTTTTGTTTTAAAGAAAGGGCTTGACATTGTACAGCAGCAACTCCTTTGGGAAGCATATGAATGCTTTGTAAAAATCTGAAATGCAGTGCACTTAATGGTTCTGGTGTTCTGGGACTACTCCAAACTCTTTGTCTATATATCTGCCTGTCTCAATCAATACTCTATTAAGTGCAGCAGCTCTGTAGCTCTCAGCCGTGAAATGGTATGCCTGATTTTCCCATCCTGTTCCCCTACTGAAGGACAAGACACTTCTATGTCATGCTACCAGAAGACTATAGGTAATAAAGTTCATTTAATGATGGTGAATAAAAGCCATCTTATCTGATATTAAACTTAATGAAAAGCAATTTCCACCATTACAAGTAGATCAACTGGGACTTCTTACTTGATAAGTTGAATTTGTAGAAGGGCCTATCGGTTCCATGGAGTGCTCCATTGACTTTTTACACTGTTTCAAATGGCTCAAGATTCAAAGTGTGAGGGTGGACAAGGTGCTTGGATCAGCTGCATAAAGGTACAGAAATTATTAGTTATTCATGTTCCTGAGCTATCTGTACAGAATTCCCCTCGCCTTCATGAAGAATGTATCCTTGAAATTTACATGATTCAGAGAGTTATGAAAGCTCTAATGTTTTGATTTCAAGGCTTACCACAAATCCAGTAAATACCCCAAGTTATCATTAGTAGTAGTAATGTCAATCTCAGTGGACAAAATCATTGCCCATGAAGTCAAAACTAATGGTATGTTTTCGTATGATGATTTCTTACCAATGTTATATCAAATGGCTTTTTAAAAGGCCTGGGGAGTGGGACTGATGAGATGGAACTAAATTAAAAAATCATATGTGATATTCAGTTACTGTTCTAAGGCTACTGAAACGAGATGATAATCATAGCTTGGCCTTATGCTGACCTGTGCCGAGCTTCAGTCAAGACAGTTATGCAGGGAGATCACTGTTATTTGCTCATTTAACTCGTAGTTGCTGACATTATTTGGATGTTTAATTTTGTCTGGACTTTTAAGGAATCACCCTCTCACATGATTTTCAAAACAAACTTCTGAGATGTGAAATGTTCATATTTTTTATGTACAGAGAAGAAAACACAGATTTATATGGTTTATGTAACTTATCCAAGGTAATCAGTCTTGGTATGTTCAAAGCAGGTTACAAATACAGATTTATTGTCATGAGTTTTTCCCTTTTGTCCAATGTGGATTGCATTACATGGATACATTATATAAGAACAGCAAACCATATAAAAACAAAGTGTACAATTCTATTTCTATGATTATTTCTTTGGGGTGAGGAAGAGTCACAGAAAGCTATTGGTAAAAAAATTCATTTTTCTTTTTATTAATTTGTTACCTTTTTCAAGTTACAACTATGAATCAAATCAAAATTCATAAAACTATCTTGATTGATAATAAATTTAATGAAAAGCAGTTCCCCCCATTGCTGGTAGATCATTTTATTACTCATGTTATTCAGTTTGGTCAAAGAGGATTTACCAGCATTGAATGCATTACTGACTTTTTACATAGTTCCAAAGTTACCAAGAAGGTAACTAACTATACAAGTTCGATTTTACATTTGGGGGAGACCATACATAAAAATATCTTAGTGCAGTGCCTAAGTACTGTAACATTTAATAAATAATTTTCTGTTCACAGTTTCTTTATAATTCTATGAAAAGAGGAATCTATATGTAAAAATAATGTCCATATGTACTCACTGAAAATCACAGATCTTTAAATCATTTACAATAACTTTACTGATATAGCATTTTGATTAGTGTTTCTTGGCCCTGAAAAGTTACATTGAATTGATGTTGTGATGGGTTACACCACGTCCATTTGAGAAGTTGGGGACTATAGTTCTAGAATCATCTTTGCTGTATAGTTCCTAGTAAGGATACTCAAAGAAGAGAAGCTATAGTCCTGAGTGTGGAAAATCATTGCTATTAAATAGTGGGGGATCAGGAGCAAGAATTCTCATTGGGTTCCATTTGAAATAATGGGTCTCGACAATGAATCCAGCTTTTTCCCTTTCCTAGGAGTAGCAGGCTGAGGAGTGTCACCAGGTGCTTGACTTCAGGAGACCCACACAAGCAGTACAGTCACAGAGGCAGCTGCTTCCCAGGATTGTACAAAAAATCTTTCTTCATGATCCATTTTACTCAATTTATATAGCTCTGCTTTACAGATTTCCTTGTATAGTCCAACAGGTCCGTCCAAGTAACAGCTTCAGAAAAACAGATTAACGACTCCTTCAAAAGTCTGCCAATCCCGGCTTTCAATTCTTCAATTTTCTCTTATTTGTCACTTGTTTGTAAGATTTATGTCTTAAAAATGATTTATTTTAATTGACAAAAATTCTATACATATATCATGTACAATGATGTCTTAAAATGTGCATACATTCTTTAATGTCTAAATCAAGCTAGTTAATCTATGTATTTGATTCTCTATATATTATTTTTTAGTAGGAAATTTCATGTTGTATTCTTTGAGCAATTTTTAACTGTTACTTCTCACATATATGAGGTGGAATCTCACTGTGTTTTTAATTTTTATTTTTGTGGTTATTTGTAATGAAATTTCTTTCATATATATAGTGAGCATTTGTATATTTTCTTTTGAGGACTGTTTGTTTACATCCTTTTTCCATTTTTCAATTGAGTTAGTTTACTCACTATTAAGTTATTTGTATTCCATTTATAGTTTGGATACTAACCTATTATCAGATGTATAGTTTGCAAATATCTTTTATTGCTATGGGCTGTCTCTTCTTATTTGATAGTTTTCTTACTGTATAGAAATTTTTTAGTTTGATATAATGCCCTATTTTTTTTCTTTTGTTGCCTGTGCTATTGGATTCATGTCCAAACAAAACAAAACAAAACAAAACAAAACAAAAATAGTTAAGATCAAATTCTTGCATAAATCCCTTATTGTGAATGAACCTGACATTGCCTCTGTTTTCTTAGTAAACCTTAAGTACCATAAAAGTCCAACATATATAAACTCAGCAATTTATAAATGTTTTTAAATTTTGATCAGTAATTATTTCTTCTCCTCTGATGCATAGTTACTTTTGATATATATTATAAGTGTTATCATACAGTGCATTTTTACTTTCTGCTTTGTAATTACTCTACTTTCCCTTACTTATTTACTTAAACCTAGACTTAGATTTATTTTCTTGAGGTTTGTGTTCTAGAGGAAGGTAGGATGCAAATTTTCAGGTTCTTTCTGCCTCTTTTGACTTTCAAAAATCTAAAGAGGAGAAAGCTGTCTAAACTTTTAATTTCAGCCATAAGAGTCACTGTACTTGAAAGAAAAAAAGTGTGCTTAGCTTGCAAAAAGGAGTCTAATTTATATGTTAAGACTGGATTACTTAAATGGAATATTTGGTAAAGTGAAATGTTCTAAAGCTACATTGTGATACTAAGTACACCATTAAATACTATTATAAATATACCTTATAAATTGCTTGTAAAGCAAAACTTTTATATATAATTTCTCTCTTTCAAATAGTCAATGTTTGTTCAGCTCTGGAAAGAGGAAATATAAAATGCTTTTGCCTAGTGTTCTGTCTAGTTTCAGTACCTCATCCTTTTTAGATAATAGGTTGGTTAACCATTTTTAGAAACAATTTTGATGCCTGGGGGATATATATTGCATGAGAAATACTTTTCTAGTGTAAAGTAACCTGCATTTCTAGAGTACAGAGAAAGTGTCTTTCAGATATTTTGTTGCAGCTTAACTATAAATGTTTTCACAGTAGTTTTTTCTAATCCATTCTGGAAAGTATTTGGAGGAAAAAATTCATTATTTGGTTCAGGATGATAAAATAACAATTATTATGAAAGGTTACCAGAGATCTATGTGAGTACAGCCTCACCGATTCCAACATGAGATGTAGAAGACTGTCTACAAAATACCCTGTTTTGTCTAGAAAAAAATGGAAGAGGCCGAAACCAGGGTAAAAGTTAAGGTCTGTGGCTAGGAGCAAAAGCTACATGGATCTGATAAGAAATTTACACTGAAGCAGAGATGAGGACAACAGAAAATAATATGATGAATCAATATATACTTACCAGGTCCAACAGTACTCAAGGAATTTAAATTATGAATGAGACATGATTGGAACTTCCAAAAGCTTGAGTCTGCACTGGAGGCTGAATTTTGTTGGACTAATGATGCATCTCCTGGTCAGTCTTTGCCAATAGACTTTCTCCGCTTCTCAGGAAATGCACTGTTCAAGTCTTCATCTCATTAATTTTAGTTAGAAAGTGTCTATGAACACCAGTTCCAAATCTCTGACTATTTTGTGCCTTGTATCTAGGAGCCATCTGATCACATGCTGCTTTGGAGCACAGTTACAAATTCGAAAGCTCTTCACTTGGAAAGAGATTCTCAGGGACGAAAATGACACTAACTCTGCAAATGTTCAGAAATGTCTATCGCAGGAATATGCAGTAGGATTTATTTGAATTATAACACTCAGTGCTCTCAGTAAGTATTCAGAGTAAACCAGCCAGGCAACTAAAGCACTGTGAAATTATGCAGTTGCTCAGGGTGCCAATCCAAACTTATAATTTCCCCTCCCCAAACCCTTCCACAGTACCTCTGTGAGGGTGGATGTATACTCAAATACACTTTGAGTACAAATGATCAGTTCTTCTGATTGTGTTGTTATATTGGAAAATTTAATCTGGTAGATAGAATTAGGGTTTCTAATTAGTTGAGTTATTGAAATGTGAAATTATCCCTGACCTAGTCAGGTTAGTTCTTAAAATGAGGTTTAAGGAGTCAGACAGTTCTCCCCTGCTGGTCATGAAGACACTGAGTCCATGAATCCTACAGCTGACAGGAAAAAATTTCTTACCACAAGAGGGTAGAAGCATATCTTTTTTGTTTGTTTGTTTGTTTGTTTTGGTACTGGGAATCGAACTCAAGTCATTGCAATTGTGCAGCAGGCTCCGAAACCACTGAGCTAAATCTCCACCCAAGTAGAAGCATATCTTGAATGTCAGGTGAGACCTTGGCACTCACTGATACCTTAATTTCAACTTTGTGAGACCCTGAGCAGAGAATCAAGTGATGTCTACACTTGTTATAAATGGAAAATGCAAGGTAACAAATGGGTTTATTTTAAATCTCTGTTTATGGTGATTCCTGGCACAGTGAATAAAACCAGGTTGACAAAGTGGATTACCAGGTCTAAAATTGGAATCCAGTCCACTCTAAGGTTAAAGCTTGATTAGACAGTCTTCATAACACAGAGATGGATCATTGGAATTTGGTATTTATGATGGGGTGGTAGAGAGAGAGAGGAAAAGAGAGAGGGGGAGAGAGAAATAAGAGAAGAGGAGAAGAGAAGAGAAAAAGAGGAGGTAGTGGAGGAGGAAATGCAATGAGAGGAGGAAGAGGAGAAGGGAGGAGAGAGAGCAAGAAGAAGATGGATGAGGAGGTTGAAGAGAGGAAGGAGAAGAAGGAAAGGAAGAAAAAAGAACAAGAAGGAAAGGGGCAAGGAGAAGAAGGGGGAAACAATACACTGACAGCAGAGGAAATGGCGGAGGGGTGGAGCAAAGAAAACAAAAGAAAGGAAGTAGCAAACGAGGAAAACAGTGCTAACTATATTGACTTAAACATTTTCTACAAGAGGATTTGTTCTTCAAGATGTTGCAATAACCATGAAAGAATTTCCATTAATGCAGTAAACCTGTACTGAAACTTAAATGATTTCTGTATTTACCAGGAAATGAAGAAAATAAATCACAATTTTGCTCTTGGAGAGAAATTAATAAATTTCTGTTTTAAGAAAAAGGAGATGAAATGCTATGCTCAACAAGGAACTCAGTTTACTTTCCCACAAGCAGTTAGATTTGAAGAGACTGGGTGTGACACTGAATGTAGGTACACAGTGTGATACCACATGTTGGTATGTTCTGGGAGTGTGTTCTACATATTCTACTGAAACATTGTCCCAGTGTTATCATAAGATGCAGAGTTAGAGGCTTGGGAAAGCAGGTTGATGTGGCTGTAGGGATCCACTCACACACAGGTCTGTGAGACTCTTCTTTAGTACCATTGCTTCTAGTTCATGCAGCACACACTCTTCATATCAGGTTCATTTCAATATAGACATCATATAGCAAAAAACTACAAATGTTTAAGGTCAAAGGAAAGAATGGAGGGGGAAAAAGTGGAATTTTTCAGTAAAAAATGTAGTTATGTCTCAGGATCATATACCTGGAATATTTTATCTTGAGAAAGTGAAAAGTAGTCAGAATTCCTCACATGTAAAAGTGCACTCTAAAGGAATGGTAATAATAATGTTTTAAAAACATTTATTTGTGTCTTAAAATATGTAACTAGGTTAACTAACCAAGAAAGTTTTAGTGGTTAAAACACAGTTTTAAACAAAAATCTTTAAAATAATGTGACGTGAAGGGCTTTGGAGGACCCAGTCTTCATTTAGGATGGGCATTTTTTGGTGGAAAATGGGAAATTTTGAGACTGAAACTTCTGTATGCAAATTATGCAGTGAGGAAGGGGAGAAAGAGGAGAGACCTAGTGGAGGAACAGGTCTGTTTGTTTGGGTATGCGATGTCACAGTGGATGCTGAATCCACAATCCAGTGCCTTTTCTAAATGCTGCCTTCTACAAGCCCAGGACAAAATAGAGGACAGAATCCCATGGGTGAGTGGTTGGGGTTGGTTTGTGAAGTAGTGATTGTTAGGTGAAAATCACAAATGCCAGTTTAGGGTACTATTCCTTAAATGATTGCTTATTAAAAGTATTAGTTCATGATCAAACATCGGGGAAAGTGGCTTGGGAATTTAAATTTCAAATAACTCTGGAGGAAATTCTAAGATGATTAAGGGTGTGGCTATGGAGATAGAGATATTATTTTTATTCAGTAGATTATAAGAAAACATATACTCTTATGACCTACAGGAATTATGTAATTAAAGCAATGTTTTCCAAAGAATAACTAATTGGCCATGTTTATGAGTTGGAGATCATCATTTTAGAAGAATCTTATTGATTGGGGTTGGTAATACTGATTATGCCTAAAGCAGACTTTGAAGAGTTAATCCCACAGTTGGCTTGTTTGTAGGAGTGAGTCTAGCTGAAACCTGCATGCTGAGGTCAGAGTAACTCACACCCAAATACTGTTTCCACAGCTAAAATTTTCTTAACTAGAAGGACAACATTCTAATTACAACCATATATTTTGTCTATTCTCCTCCTAATTCGAGAATGCGTTGTCTTGTCCTTTAAGAGTCTTGTTTACATTAATTTCCATAGAAACCACACAACTGCACATGTTTGCATGTAGTCCTGCCCTTGCGCATAGCTCGCCTTTACCCTAATTTGATTACCAATAAAAAGCAGTGGCTTGGCCTGGCCAGCACCTTTGTTGGTTGCACTGGCATTGGTCATCCTGGTGTTCCAATTTCTGTCTCTCTTAGTTCTGTCTTTTAGTTTTTTTTCTCAGGCTTGGGTCATACACTGAGTAGGAGACTGGAGCCTTTACTTGGAGTAGAGGTTTCAGGGCTTTACAGTAATGGGAAAAGATGAAACAACAGATACATTTCAGACCTCATTTACATATGATTTGATAACTTATCAAAAGAAAAATGTAATGGGAAGCATATATGAACACACATATAATGATTAATACTCAGTGCTTGAAAGTGATGGAGGGGAAGCTATTTGTTGATTCCAACTCTTTGTAGCTTTGAGGCCTTAAATATGTTAATGCCTGCCTTTCTCTTTTTTCTTTATCAGTAAACTGTTAATGACTACTGTGTTCAACTGAGGTTTATTGTGACATTTAAAGGAATTCTGATAGAACATATAGTATATTTAATTGGCATGTTGGAAATTATTCTACTTAGCTATATTGTAAAATTTTATTACTTATATTTTTAATTTCTTATGAGTCATCATGACTGTGACCTTCATCTCTGTGTTGAAAAAGCCATTGGATAATTAATATGAGAGATAAATGTGTTGTTCTGGAAGCCATAATTATACTACATTATGCAGCTGAATCAACATAACTGAGAGTTAGATATTAAAACTCCACACAAAATGATCTGAATATTCTAGAAAATATTTTGTTGTATTCAATATACCCTTTATGCTTACAGAAGCTTTTTTGAAATATGAAATCTTAAAAGTGAAGGAGTCAGTGGAATTTATAGGAAAATAGTCAGTTACAGATACAAGAAGTGAAAATGCAGATGTATTCAAAAATAAACTTTGCAAACTATGAGCTAGTAACAGCAAAAGTCAATCAAAATCATTGTCCCCAATAGCCACTGTAGTTATTCCATTTATCATACAGGGTTTTGGATTGACCTGTGCTTATAGGTTGAGAAAAATAACATTAGATAAGCAAATGTAACGTGCATTCACTCACTTCTCGCATGAGTTAGCTAGAATGGGTGACAAGTTCTACCAAGTTGTTCCTCCCGGTGTCGCCAACCCTCCTCGTGGGAGTCTTCTGTTTCATGCTTGAGGAAGGTCCATCTGTCAATGCTTGTGATGCTGCCTGCATCCCGGGCATTTTGCTAACACTAAGCTGAGATTTGATATTCACGCCTTTAGAGTAGAAATTTGATGACAAAATAGGCCTTGGAGTTACTTCGTCCCGCTTTCAAATCTTAGCTCTATCAATAACCAGCTGTGATCTTGGGCAAATTTCTATCTTTCTTGGTTTTCTTTTTATATCCAACAATGTAATTTAACAGTTTTCACTGTAAGAGCGTCTGAAAGGTAATACAACAGTAGGTACAAGGTTTAGCACGGCTCTGGGCTTAGCTGGTCCATAGGATGTCTTCACATGAATCAGAGGAAGTCTCCTTGTCTTCACTTTACTCTCCGGCCATCTATGGGAAGATGGTGTAGTAATAATTCCTGTGATTGCCAACAAATGGTGCACTCCTAGATTTGGGCAACCTGGCCAATAATCACCTATCTCCAAATGAGTGGCAGAAAATGCTTGTGGAATGCATGATTATAAGTATCATTCCCCACTTAGAAAGACTTAGGGAATGGGAAAAGCATGCCCTGGAGATTCAGAGAATTCTGTGCAAGGTGAAGGAGCTGAGATGACCAGAGCATCCATGTCCTTCAGGCTGAATCCATGCTGAGTAGTTTTCCTGATTTTCTGCATCCAAAACTATTCAGTTTGACAACATTAGATAAGCATTAATAACAACTTACTGTAACTCTACCTCCCTTACTGCGAGGAAACTTAACCCGTCCCCTGTGCCCAGCTATAAAACCAAGCAGCCCATGAGTACAGGCTGTGGCTTCGTAGCTTCTCCTCCTGCCTGTCCGGCCTCCCTGCAGTCATGTCTGTGGACTTACATTCCGAATCACTGCATTTGGAATTTGTTTGCCTTATGGTTCAAATTAGCTTGATTTGAAGTAAATGAGGCATAAATCTTAAATATGTGTAAGTGATAAGTGGATGTTATATTCAAAATGGAAAATGATTTTAGCGTCCCACTTTTTACCACTGATGAATATATGCCTCTTTTATGGATTATGAGATTGCACGACAAATAATAAAGTAATGAGTTTTGGAAATTTTGTTTAATCTTCCCTGTACAATTTTTTTTGCCCTAGTTATCTTAAATTGAGATTCAAGTTAGCAGAAGTGCCTTCTGTTAAATGCTACAAAATGGTTGACTGTGTTTAATATTATCACATGTCTGCTTTGAAAATGAATTAACTAAAGGTACAAATTTTAAAATATTCAAATTTTAAAATATTTAAAAGAGATTTACAAATATAGCTTCATTTTTCACAATAGAACACAGACTTACATTTTAGAAATTATTTTAAATGTGCAGTTTACACATAGCACTAGAAAATGACATTTATTTTATGTAAATAAATCCCTTACTTTTGATGACATATACCTGAATGTAAATATATTCCAATGACATAAATTTAGGTGAAATAAAATTCTTAAATTACTGTTTAAATTTTACCAAGAGTGAGTGATGGTTATATTTAATAAAGTACCCAGTAACATTTCTGACTAAACTACGTACCAAATAAGTTGAGGTTGTTAGTAAGTGATGACTTTATCTTATATTTATGAAAGAGCATATAGTGTATTTTTAACACAAATTACTAATACTAAAATTTTCAATGTATTTAATGCACATATGTCCTGCTTCAGTTCAGTCAAATAAATAATTATATGGTTATTTTTCACCAAGGTAATATAGTGGTACCTCAGTTCACAAACTTAATTCATTGCATGATTCTGGAAAAGATGACCACATTCGTGTTCGTGTGGGAAAGACCTTTATTGCCATGTTCATCACTCAATGTGGAGCTTCTGAAAGAAAACAAAATTTTTCCAAATGCTTCTATTCATGGTCCAAATTGTTTGAAAAGTATTCATGAACTGAATTATTTTATACCAAATAATTCAGAGATGTTGTGTCATTTAATCTTGAAGACAAATTTAGAGGCTAGATATTAGTATTTTGCTCAAATTAAAGATGAGGAAACTCTGACAACATTAATATAATATTGCTGCTTTTGATGGACAATAAATTAAATATATGTTTACCATAAAGAAACAATGCCAATATTTATGAAAAGAATAGAGCCTCAACCAGTTGCTACCTACACCTTTAGATTTTCTAACATATCATAATTTTATATTGTGTTTAGACATTTAGATTTTCATGATGTTGTAATAAAATTGCTACTCTTTTCCACTGAAGCATCAACATTAATTGTAAGGGCACTTTACTTGTTCTGTGGCATTAGGTTACGAAGGGTCTGTATTGCCTATTTATTTTGATATGTGCAGCTTTACTGGTTAGCGCTGTGTATGTTTAATAAATCATAATCTTAGGACATTGTGTTCCTCAAAAATGACTGTCACATCCAGTGCCACTCAGCATCCCTGGGGGAGAAAGCAGGGCTGTTTCTTAGCAGACAGATCTAGTATAAATAGAATTATCTCTGGAAAGTGGCCTTAATCTGTGGAGAAACTATGGACACCGTTACATTATGTATTTTAATGTCAAATCTCTCACGCTTCTAATTGGACTAGCAAAGGATTTTGTTGTACATTTACCAATGCTACACTTTTCTGTGAAAGAAGATTGTCAATAATAATTGTGCTTGTTGTAGAACCCACAATGTGCTTCATTTCATTTAAGCAATGTAAAACACTTAGATGTGTTCACTGTACATATCATTGTCTCTGGATTGGGTAGACTTTGCTAGCCTTGTCATCAAATCTGCACTTTTAGGGTGGCTGTATTACAAATGTATTGTTGTGGTTATATAGTCTTTGATTGACAGTGTTAGTTACTACAATTAATGAAAAGTAGTTACACACTGGTGAAATAAATGATTTTGAGATGAGTGGATTACTTGAAAATATTGTACTCACTACTCTGATATTATTTAGAATATAAAGTTTGGATGGGTTTTACCAGCCAATTCCCCCAAGTGGAGCTGTCAGCCTATAACTCAGATTTGGTCCCCTGTTCTATTACCTAAAATTATACAGTCCATTTAGCCAGATAAACCATTTATAAATGTACTCTACCAAAAATTAATAATTTTGTATACATCATACTACCGGCATTTCAGGTGCTGAAAGCACACACATAACTAGCAGCTATAGCATTGGACAGCAGAGATATTAACTATTTCCTTCATTTCCTGAAGTTCTATTGGGGAGGATTGAACAAGAAAAATCATATTGCCCAATTTACCATACAATTAACTAAACTGGCTGTTAGAATATTGTTGCATCTGTCACAATAGTGTTTTTCATGCAAAGCTTTGTTTGATCCCCCTAAATCCTGAGAACTAAAGCTTGTTCAAATATAAAGAAAGGGTTGTGTAACTCTTGTGGTGTGTGTGAGTGTGTGTGTGTGTGCGTGTGTGGACATTCTTGTCAATGAAAAAATCTTTGTAGTCAGGATTCAAGTTTTGATGTGATTTCATTTAAACACATTACATACAGAGCAGTCCCCATATTCATGGCATGGGGGACAGGTTTTCTGGAAGACAAGTTTTCCAGAGACCACGGGAGGGAGGGTTATATTGGGATAATTCAAATGCATTATACTTATAGTGAACCTTATTTCCATTCTTATTACATTGTGATATATAAAGAAATAATAGCATTCTCACAATAATGCACAAACATTGGGTACCTTGACTTTATTTTCTTGCCACTAAACAGTCTCATCCTTTGTGATGCGGGACAAAGACACTTAATGTGTTACTAGGTATGGCCTACTCTGGGATCTTGTTTTGGTTGCTGTCACTGCAGAAAACTCTGCTTCACAAAGACAGGAATAGAAGATTGGAAGTGGAAGCTGCCTTTTCAGTGCTTTGGTAGCAATCTCAGGATATTTTTCCTTAACTTTAGTCCTGAACACTATATGGAGATTTGAAGTTGTCGCAAACACACTTTCAAGACCATCATTTGTACTCTCAAAGAGTTGTTCCTCTTCTATTACTGACAGTTGCTTTCCTGGCTTATTCACAGATGGGTTGTGGATTCATTACTTCCCAGTTTGGGGGTCCTATGCGGTTGGGAAGTAATGCTCAAACTTTTTTGAAACCTGAAATAAATGATCACCAACCAGTTGGAGAAAGAAGAGCCAGGCTCAGTCTCTTTCAAAATCTCTGCTAGTGTTTGAAACATTTCAAACACCCTAAATTTTACTGCTCATCTACATAATTCCAATGTGGATTTGAGTGCATCCACTTTATCTGCTGACTTGAACACAGTTGACAACTGTCTCTGAAGTAAGAGACAAAAGTTCAAAGAACAAGTTGAACACGTCACAGAGTCAGCAAGTTTTGCAACCCATGCTGTGTCACTGAAATGTACTGGTAGTGGTAACTGTTGTACTAAATCTAAACTAAATCTCTGGAGTAGCTCTTGTAACTAGGAAATTCTGCCAGTGCAATACCTTTAGAAAGTCATTTCAATTCTGTGTATGAGAGATGGTGCTCTGCTGCACAAACAGACACATCTGAAAGGCATTCGTAGGGGGCTGGTCATTTCAATCACATTCTGTAGAACGTAGTTCATTTCAGGTCACATTTTTTTGGCCAGTTCATATTTCTTTATGGATGACATAGAGCATAGAATCCTATTTGAAAAGAACCCTTTCATCTCAGTAATATCACCAGAAATCTGTCCAGTCATGACTCCTGCTCTGTGTGGAATATACTGACAAAACGACCAATATCCCTGCTATGTTAACATTCAATTGCTGAGTAGTTATGCAGCTGAAGTGTTTACTGAAAACAAAAGTGCCTGTGTCATTTTCTCATGGACATCATCTTGAAAATAGCAAACAAAAATAAGCACTGCTACCTATTGTCAGTATCAGTAGACTCATCAACCTGGATTGCATACTTTGCTGATTCATTAATGCTATCTAAGAGTGGTGCCTGAAAATTCTTTGCTATTTCATCAATTCAACTGATTAAGGTGCTAGCCAAAAGAGGCACATGTGCCATCTTTTGAATTGGAACCTCCTATAAGTTCACAACAAATGCTCTTCATGGTAGGCAGGATCAGCTCTTCACCAATACTTCAGGGCTCATTATCCTTAACCTTGTGTTTAGGCACTAAGAATGATGCTCTCAGAGCAATCTGATGGTTTGCTGACCTTTGATACTTGCTTCTGTTCTTTGTGTTCACATTAAAAAAAAATACTTACCAGGCCTTTCTTTTACTGCAGGATATTTTGTTGTGCTTTTCTTTTAATGGGAGGTGTGATGCACTAGTTTTTGAGGTTCTGTGTCATCACTGGCTAGGTAGTACACTACAAAGTGTGCTCAGAGAATGTGAATTACCTGTTTTTGCAATTTTGCAATCAACCCGAAATTTAAGTAGGACTCTTGGTATTTTCTTTAAATGTAGCTTTCCTTTTATTGGCATTTTAGTCTTCCAACATCTTGCTTTTAGTCTTTCCACATTTTCTAAGAAGTTCTCCAGTGGCATTTAATTTTTACTCATTTTTTCTAGTAGTTTGTGGGCATTCCAAAACTGTGACAAAACCAAGCATGCAGTGTGGGAAAGAGCTGTGGACAGAAGTGGAAAATAAAATAATGTGCACTGACTAAAATAAATACTGACTTCAACTTAAAGCTGGCCACCAGATAGAGCTGTACAATTGAAATACATCGACTCACTCAGTACCATAATACTTGGCATGCTATGCAGCACACTTTTCAACTGCCACTCACTGGTATGGATTTGATTTGAATCTGCAAGCAATTGATTCATTGTAATCTCTGTGCGGTCAATCCCACATACTAATGCTAATCTGTATTTGCAGTCACATCCCAGTGCTATCATCATTGCCTCAGCTCCATCTCATATCTTCAGACACTAGATTCTCACCAGGAGCATGCAACCATTCTCACACATGTGCAGTTCACAGTAGGGTTCACACACTGAAGAGGATCTACTGTCCTGCTGATCTGACAGGGAGCAGAGGTCAGGCAGCAAAGCAAGCAATAATGAGCAGCTTTAAATGCAGATACAGCTTCACTCCCTCACCAGCCACACGTGGTCTGCCTGGCAGCCCAGTACATAATAGCCCATAGCCTGGCACTGTTCAGCTTCTTGCCATGTGGACCTCTCCATGGTGATGCTCATGTGTTCTACCCGTAAAAGTGATAACAGATAAGAAAGAAATGAGAAAGGAAAGAACTGTGGAAGTCACAGTGGTTTTATAACACAGTCTCTAAAGTAATATTTCAACACAGCTCTGGTATCAGAAGTGAGTCACTAGGCACAAAACATGCTCACAAGGAGGGTTCCAGCATGGCCTGGATGTTAAGAGATGGGATCCCTGTAGGTCACTGTAGAGATTATCTGCTAACTCTACCAAAAATAATGCACAGACAGAGCTTGAATTGTCTCATTTTGGCATACAATAAATAATAACGTATATCCATAGAAGCCTTACTATGTTCAAGACGCTGTTCTAAGCACTTTATTATTGCTTTGTCACATTTTGTTTTTACAAATATTATGAAGTAGATAGTATTTTCTGTCCATAATTCTGAAGGGGAAGATTTGAAAATATGTATAGGTGCATATAATTGTAATTAGTATGTAAATATGACTCTCTTGTGATTTCACATAACATGAAAAGTTTTATCACATGGTTCTCTTTACTGTTTGTAACATTTATAATTTAACAGATATGCAATGTGATTATATTAGTGTATTATTTTAATGTTATATAATATAGTTTTTTATTTCTTTTTACTAATTAATGATGCACTAGTGAGCCTTTCTTCACATGAACTTTCTGTTTCTGTTGAATAAATTTCCTAAGGGTAGATTATAAGCTAATTAGAACTATTGCTACATATGACTTTTTTGTATATTTTTTAAATGCCTATACCACTTTACAATCTGAAAATGTTATACTTTTTATTATATGTTAATATCAAAGTGTTCCATACACCTTTATACATATATAGTTGATATCAAATTTGTATTTATAAACAATGTCAATTTCAGTGGTGGGTAGTTTAACTTTTGCATGTAACTATTTTCTTTATTGAACTTTTAAATTTAGCACCAAAGGTAAGAGAATGTATGTAGGCATTCTCTCATATTTGGTAATTGTGAATTGCTTGTGAGTTAAAAACAAAGATTGCTTGATATTTCCTTTTGCAAAGTTATTGATCCATTACAATGAGTGACACATAATGTCAGAATCTCAGATAATGGCAAGATCTCTGGAAGTAAAAATTCCCAAAGGTTGTCGAGTATTTCCAAGATCCTAGAAGCTATTGGGAGAAAACTTTGTTGTTGACTTCGCTTAAAATAATTGAAAAGTGGAATTCAGTTGGAAAGACAGTTACACAACTAGCATTTAAAAGGCAAAGTCAAATAACACAGAAGTTTCATTTCCCTGAATATCCATTTTTAAAGACGGGTTATAATTCTCCTGAGTAAATATTGCAAATCACATACAGAGTAGATTTAAAGTGTAATTGATTGGAATGTTTGTGGGAAAACATCAATCAAGAGACTAACAAAAGAATAATGAGACTTAGAACAAAGAATAAGAGAAAGAGATTTTAACCTAAGAATAACAAAGAGAGATTGTGAATTATTAAAGAAATAATGGACCCTCCATTTATATTACCCATTGTCTCACTTCTGGTAGTGCCTCAAATAAAAACCGGTCAAGAATCCCCCAAAAGTTAGCTCCTCCATAGTATAATTTTATTTTGTGATAAATAAACATCCCTCTTTGTCATCTGTAATATAAGAAACTGGTAAGAGTTGAACAAATGCTTGAATGAATATAAAATCTTTCCTAAGCCTTTATTTCCTGCTCTGGCTAGGAAAATACCCCCCTCACAGTTTGAGCCCTCCGTAGAAACTGCAGTAGATATAGCTCAAATAGCTTCTGTAAGTAATGTGGTTAAGTACCTTCCTTCTTTCCCTAAATCTGTCAGATCACCTCTAATATGCTTTGGGATAGCTGGAGAAACCAGGTCTTCATGTAAATAAATGTGTACTCTCAACTTTTTGAGTTGGTTTTTAAGGCAGAATACCGACCTATAATTTGAGATCTCAATTGTTCTGATTGACACAACAGATTTTTCGCAGGACCAACGTCATACAAACACAAGTTTGATCCTAATTCTGCTGTTTAGAGGTAAGCTTCTTAAGGTACTGTTTCCCCTCTACATAGAAAATAAAGAGAAAATAATCGCACAAGATGTTGTCAAGATCGAATGTATTTCATTGCAGAAAATCTTTTTTAAAGAAGACACTATCAGGGAGAAAAAACAAGATGCTGTAAAATGCAATCTTCTTTCATTTTCTTTATGTAGAAGTTGATGGTGAGGTGGGGGAAGCAGTGCTAGTGTGTATCCTCAGCCCTGTTGTCGGTGACTAAGGAATCTAATATCCAAGATACTGTCTTCAGTGTGAGATTGATAGGAAGCTCAGGAGGGAGTCATACAGATGTCTCCCTTCTTATCACCGATGAACAGATTCAGAACCTTGGAGGAAAATCGGTTTACTCAATTAGAATACATCAAAATGGAGTCCAAGTCAACTTCTGAAATCCTGGGAGTTGTAATGGGATGCATTTGCATAATTACCATAACTATTTCTCTGTGTTTCTTGGATAACTGTGTAGTGTTTTAATCCACTTATATCATGAAAACACATCTATTGCGGCATGGATGTTTATCAAATGTAACTTGGAGCAGTTACCTGCAGATCGAAAGTATTTAAACAGAAGAAAGAAAGAAACATCAAAGCCAAAGGTCAGTTTCTCATCACTGATTGATCTATGAATGTTAAACTAAGATTTAACAAAATGTGGGTAATTCTCTTTTTATGTTAAATTTAAGAAATGCTATATTTGATCTATCATTTTTAGTTTGCTATTCTTTCTAAAAATGAAAAATCAGTAACTTTCTGTTAAATATGTGACACTAAAACATCTAACTAAAAGGCTTGTGAGAAAATTTACTAAAATCCTTTCGCATTACTCAGGGAAGGAAAGGGTTTAGGACAACAGTACATAGAGCCACTGGGCCCTGAGTATGTGGTTCGGTGGTAGAGTGCTTGTCTAGCATGCATGTGGCCCTGGGTTAGATTCTCATACTGCAAAAGCAAACAAACAAGGAAACAAATACACACCAAAACGCACAAATAAAGACAAAGAGCCCAGAGGGAAAAAGTATTTTGCATATATGAAATTAAAATCTTTATATTTTAGCCTGATAATCCCCACTAAAAGAAAATTAGCCTTCAGATATATTCACAAGCAGTTACAGATACATAAATATAAGGATTTCATTGTAGCAATCTTTGTTTCAGTAAATAATTAAAAGAAATAAAATGTCTATCAACATGGAACACGTTAAATTAATTATATTTTTCTAATGAAAGGATATCCATTGTTTAAAAGTGATGAGAATATTCTGTATTTGTATAAAATGCATTATAAGAGGTACTGAGTTGAAGAAACAGGATATAAAGTACACAATGTATCATCTATTTTTACACAATGCAAAGTATCTATTTTCACAAAAGAGAAAAATGCAAAGATATGTATGCAAGTGCATATGTATGTTTTGTGTATAAATATCATATATACACACACATAAATGCTTCTGAAGGAAACACAGTAACAGTTAATTGGAGATCCCTTTGGAAATAGACACTAATGTTGGATAGAAGGGCTTTAACATACTTTTCAAAGGAAAATTTGCAACTTTTTTTAAATATTCAAATCACCAACATTACAAATTTTTCTAGAAAGTAAGATTAGCCTACTTTTAAAATTAGTTTCTAATATTTCTAAATTGAAATACTCACATAATCAAAATCATTAATCCTTTTTGGGGGGTAGCCAGCTTTTCATTTAAAAATTACAGTATTCACTTCTAAACATTTTCTTTATAGCTTAAGCCTTTAAAATACTTCAAGCAGCAATTGTTTATGAGGAAGTGAAAGAACTGGAAACTTCTTATAATTCACTGCCTTCTATTTGATTGTAAAGTGGTGCTGTTATACTGTAAAACCCCTGGCTGCTTGTGAGATGATTAAGGATACATTACTAAATCTCCATGGGCAGGTAATACCTAATTATATGGCCAGGATAATTTAAATTTTCCTATATATCGACTCAAAATAAATGAAAATATAGGCCTCTGCACAAACACAAATTGGAATATTCAACATACCAATACTTATAGTAGCCCCAAAAAGAAAAAGACCTGTAACCATTAGCTGACATACAGATAAATGTAATGTGATATTGCCATACAATAATAAAGGTATTTGAATAGAAAAGGGAATAGGATACTGATGAATTTTAAAGTGCATGACAGTTGAAAACTCTATGTCAAGTGAAAAAAAGCAGTCAAGAATGATCAAATATTAACAATTCATTTTGATGAAATATCCTTAAGAGACAAATCTATAAAGAATAAAAGTAAAATAGAGGTTGCCAAATTATGTACGGTGCTTGTAATTCTTTGAGAACAGTATTTTGCTGTCATTTTTTTTCCACCTTTATATTTCTGACTTATTATTTTAAGATCTGGGTGAATATTACCTTTCTATAGCAAAAAATAATTCACTGTAAATAGTTTATTCAATTTTGTGTTTGTTGGAAAATTTTTCAAAATTATGTTTAGAAATTTGAAATTAATTGAATTACTATGGTTATTACAGCACAATGGCAAGTAGGAGAGTTTGACTAACTCCTCCGAGGAGCTATTTGTCTTCTGCGTTGAATTTTGTGTGAGAGTTGATTACAAATTCTTCACCAATGCACAGTCAACAATGTGGAATTTATATGATGTAGACGAAATTCAACCAGCACATAAAACCTGAACCAATATGACCTTTAAAAGGCTTTGTATGTCTTAGAATTTATGATTCTGTCTGTTCACTTTTTATTGCTTGCAAAGTTTTATAATGCTGACAATGAGGAGGGAAAGTGACAGACAACCTTGAAAATCAGTGGAGGCTGAATGCTGTACTGTTTCTGTAAGATCAAAGTTTTAAGAATTTGGAAAGCAGCATATGTAGTCCCAGATTTCAAACCTCATAAAAAAGATCTTTTGTGTTGCACTCTTCTATTCTGAATGTATAATAACCTTTTTGTCTGAAGAATAAATACACTCTATAAATGTCTTAATTAGTAAAAATATGTGGGTGATTTCACCAACCTAGATTTTGTCATAGTTTAAGTGCTTTCTTTGATTGTCACGTGAAGCTAAAAAGTCATGAATTTCTACACTTTCTCCCACAAAACTCTGGCAATGTAATTAAGGGCCCTAAGGATGTGATGAAGCAGACCTTACCTTGATGTATCCCGTGGGTTGAAGGTTAAGCCAAGATTAGTAAAAAGTATGAAGCAAGGGCTAAGTATGAAAGGAAGAAAATAATAACTAACCATCAAGTTGCTTGGGACAGCAGTGGCATCTGACATATTTATAGGGCACACAGTAAAGCTCAGGGCTGGTACTGTGTAGTAAGAACTTCAGGGGATGCTACAAGGAAGTATGAAGCTCTGTGTCTCACTGAGGTACAAAAATGTAGGAAAGGTGACACATAACAACTGAAGAACCCACAGCCCATAAAGTGCATGAGAAAGAGACAGAAATGAAGCAGATTTTTTTTTTTTATACTGGGAATCAAACTCAAGACCTTGCCCTTGCAAGGCAAGCTCGGTGCCACTGAGCTAAATCCCTGACCTCTGATGTGTAGATTTTGAAATAGGCACAAAAGATCAGACAGATACTTAGAAATGACTTTTGCAATGTGCTTTGTTTTAAGTACTTTATTTTTTAAAGTAATTTCCAGTTTACTACATAGTTTACTATAGTCCAAGAAGTGTATGTAAGGTGTGCTATACATTGCCATGTGTTCTCAAAAACATGAATTGTCTTAATGGCCTAATAAAAAGCATGTTGAGGGAATTCTGTTAGTGTGAGGAGCAGGAATTGGACAATAATAATAATCCTGTCAAGACAAGGATTTAATGTAGGTCTAACTGCTTTAAATCATATTACTTTTTATGACGGGAATTAAAATGAGTAGAAATATCTTTCTAGAAGGCTAGAAATTGAGGAGGTCTTCAAAAATCATTAAACTTTAGATTGTCAGAGAGGACAGGAGGAAAAAATACTACTCTCTGCCTCAATGATAGTAAATGTTCCGCTTCTATAAGGCAACGTGCAGTATTCATGATCATACAGCCTTCCTGTGGCTGTTTCCCATGTTTCAGTCAGCTTCAAGAATTCTCCCCAAGGAAGTATTCTCTCCTCAAAGAAATAAGTATTTGAGATGTTTAATATGTTAATTAGCCTTATTTGATTATTTTACCACATATATACATTAAATACCACATTGCACTCTATAAATAGGAGAAATTAATATTTGTCAATTAAGATAATTCTTTTTAATATGCATATATGAAAACTGTAATGGTAAAAGATTACAAAATATTGATGAAAGAAATCAGAAGACCTAAATACCAGGCAATTTAAAATTCAAATGGCACAACTGTACAACTTGTCTGCTGTATATCCTCCTGTCTCAAAGTGAAGAAGGCTCTGCTCTTACTGGTTTTTGTCAGGTGACAGCTGGTTCTCATTATTGGTGTTTACCCAGAGCAATTGTTTTACAGGATTTTCGTTTTCAAATTTCTCCAACTTTTATATGTCCAGTTGTTAAAATGTCACAGAATTTCCTGAATTATTCACTCAGATCATTATTTAATATAATATCCTTGGTCAGCTGAGCAACTAATTGGTCCTAAAATCAAAAAAATCATATTTGGATTTTGAGACTAATGCTCAACCATATCTGACTCATAGCTACAGAGGGGAAGGGAATTTAATAAATGCAATGAGTCTGTTAAGATTTTTTGTTCTCTGAGTTAGGGATTCAAGATTTTGTTCTTTCCCTTTTGTTCCATTTTCTGTCTAGGTTTATCAGAAGCAGACTGGATGCCACTATTTATTTAAACACTAATGTGTGATTTATAAGAGCAATCCATACTGTGTCCCAAATTCTCTCCCTTCTTTCCATGCAACACTCAGTGATCATGTGAGTAACTGCATTGGCACCACAAGCCATAGATGATGATATTTCTCTATTTTTCTTGCAATTATCCAAAATTCTTCAGTCGTGTTCACAAAACAAACCTAGATTTTCAATGTCAGATTTCTGTTTCCTTGGGCCACTGCTAGAGCCAATTACTGTATCATTCAAAGTCCTAGCAGAAACACTGATGACACGATTAGTGGAAATAACTGAACAGTGTTTAATGAAAGTAATTTTTACAAAGGTTGGGAAGACCAACAACCTATGGTGGAACAACCCTAGCAGCAGTGGAAAATAAGTCCTAGGCCTTGAGCAACACAGACGGAGCTACTCCTAGGACATAAAAATGCAGTTGTAGGGGACAGTTATTGTAACCTTCGGCAGAAGGAATCATGGATTACCAACCCCGGATCAGGACAAGTATGGGTGGAACAAGTATTTCTAACTCCCCTCCTCCCTCTAATCCCCCGCTCCCACCCCCCATGGCCTAACAGAATCACAGCTGAACGCAAAGCTCTCTCCCAGGATGTGATTGGAAGCAGATACCTTGGACAATAGAATTTTAATTCCTAATTTCCTTATTTGCCTTTGCTCTATTTAATATTTCAAGATGTTAACTTCGCTTTGATAAATTCTGTCGTCTATTATTTGGTAAAATCTTTTATTCTTTGTTGAGTTTTGGTTTAATTTTCTCATAATCTTGACTTTTCTTTACAAATGTGCAGGGAATATTGTTTACTCTGTTTAATTCTAATCCTGGTCCAGGATATAATATTGTTTTGGATGACATAAACACTGATGAAAATACAATGACCAACATTTACAACATCAGGAAATTGAAACATTTGCCATCTGTAATGTCCAACTTCTGCTTTTTTTCATTATAATGTATAGCCAAAGTCAACCAAGTTTGCCACTTGGAACAAATCTTCCTCATGATTTACGTTTCCCATTGCTAAAGAAGTGTGGAATTCTGCATGGTATTGCTTCTTAGTAATGCTGCAAAAAATTGACAAAAGTAGTTTTATTTGAGTACTAGAAATTTAAAAATAACTATTTTTCCATGCATTGTTTCCATGTGTTGTTTTCCATACCTTGTAACAAATAGCAGTTTATTCATGGCCCAAGCCAATTACATGCTAAGAGGAAGCAATTATTAGAATATCATGTCAGCCACACTTGCAAAACTTGATGGTTGTCAGCAAACTATGTACAAATTATCAGCAGGCTAAAATTAGCAGACTTGTTGGAAAAATTGCGGTAATTCCTACAAGGGTCAAAAATCTCGCTAAATGAAAAACACAGATTTAGATTTTTCCATCTTTGGGAAACAAGCCCATGAGTATATTTCTTCATTTTAAGTTAATCTGTTTCACCCACGCAATTACTGGCCGAAGGTAGTCACATCTTGTGTTTACATGCTTAGAGTTTGTAAAGTAATTAGCTTTTCTCCAGGCTTACACTAGTTTCAAATTATGTTTTTGCCCTTTGCAAGTTACTTTGACTTTGAGCTTAGAGGCTTCAGTATAAAATGTTATATTTCTGTTCTAACTTAGTTTTCCTTTTGACTGAAAACTCAGATTAAGTTCCTGTAAATTCTACAATTTTGTTTTTTCACAGAAATATAATGTAGGATTGACTATTCAAAAGTGTAAAGCTCACGCAGATGTTTAGAGCTTGTACCTTGGAATAGTGATTTCTATCTACAAAAGACAAAGCCATATGGAATTTGACAGAACTCGAGATCTGTAATTCCCCTGTTGTCCTGACCTCATCCTGTCCTTCATTTTTTCATTCTCCATCTCTCTCATTTATGTTAGAGTAGAATGCAAGGTTTGAAACACATGCTAAGCCAAATGGTTAATATGTATCAAATGAACCTTGTCAATATCCCAGCAACAAAAAAGTGGGTATCCCAGACCATTCCTTACCTGAGGATCTAGATAAAATGCGGATGTGCACTCAACTCACCAGTGATATGGCCCACAATTTTGCATTTATGTCACATTTCCAGTGAATAATAATGTTGGGCAGGGCTGATCCAAGAATTATGCAGTGAAGAAGTGAGAAAAAATACATGAAATAAAGGATTTTTCAAAAAGTTTTAAATGTTATGGAGGAAAATAAGCCAGGGAATGATTATAGAATTTCACAGTAGGGTTCCGACTTTTAAAAATAACTTTATTATCAAACACACACATATACAGAAAAAAAAACCATTCAAAGAAAAACAATGCAAGGGAAAAAACTACAATGATATTCAAATACAGTAGAACTCAACCAAAACAAAAGTGAAGAGCACTTAAGCATTTTTCCATATAACTTAATAAAACATCTCAAGCACCAACAAGACACCAGAGGATGTGATTTGTTTCAGAAAGATCCCCAAAACCAACACTGAACAAATAGTGGTCTGGAAAAAAACTCCAGTTAGTTAGCAGACTCCACATAAGCCAAGCTTCTCCCTAATTCAAATTTCGATGCAGTCGTATGACATGTGATGGAAACACAATCCAAGAAATATGTTATTAGGCAATTTCATCCATGTGTATCCTTAATTACACTATCAGTTTCTCACACTAGAGAAACTATTCAGTATTTACACATATGTGTCCTATTTATTTCACTTAAGAGGATGGCCTCAATATGCATCCATTTATCTATAAATGTCTCCAGTTTCTGGTTCTTTATCGCTGAGTAGTATTCCATTTATAAAAAAACCACGTCTTCTTTATCCAGTTTCCAGTTGATGGGCACTTGGGCTGTTTCCAAGCTTTAGCTATTACAAACTGTCCCACTATAAACATGGAGGCACATATATCCCTGTGGTATGATTCTTTTAATTCTTTGGGGAAGATACCCAGCAGCAGAATAGCTGGGTCAAATGGGACCTGTAGTCCTAGTTCTTTGAGGTATCTCCATACTGATTTCCACAGTGGTTGCACCAGTCTGCACTCCCACCAACAATGGAGAAGGGTTCCTTTCTCCCTACAGCCCCGCCAGCATTTGTTATTGGTTGATTTCTTGATAGCGGCCATTCTTTCTGGGGTGAAGTGGAATTTCAGTGTTGTTTTCATCTACATCTCTCAAATGACCAGTAATGTTGAACATTTTTCATATGTTTATTTGCTATTTCTACTTCTTTGTCTGAGAAATGTCTGTTCATTTCAGATGCCCATTATTGAATTGGGTCTTTGAATGTGGGAGGTCTGATTTTTTTCAGTTCTTTATATATACTAGACAGTAGTCCTTTGTTCAAGGTACAGCTGCTGAAAATTTTTCCCACATTGTAGGTTGTCTCTTAGCTCTGTTGGTGGTTTCTCTAGGGTTCCGACCTTTAAAAGGTCAATTAGGAAAGGCTTTACTGAGCAAGTGTTATCTGAGTAGAAGATGAAAGCGTATGAAGTAAGGCAAGCTGAGCTCTGGGGAAGAGCATTCCAGGCAGAGAACGTGAACACTGCCAGGGGAAGCATCATGAGTGATGGATTGAGACATGGAAAAGAGGAAGAGGTGGCTCAGGCAAAATAAGCACGGGAAGAAGTCTAGGAAAACGTGTGAAAGTGTTCGCATGGAGCCATGCATCAGTGCTCTGTAAGCCCCTCAGCAAGGACTGTGACTTTACTCTGATATGGATGGGGAGGTTAGCACAGAATATGATAGAATAACAGGATCACTATTATCATTGTGTTAAGAACAAATGTGTACATGTCCACCTAAAGCTTAAATGCAAAGGAAGTGAGCTCAATGGAGAGACTACATCGTTGGGGTACATGATGGTAGTTTGGACAACTGTGTTAGCATTAAATGTAATGAGTGATAGACAACAACTGATGGAAGACATGCTACTGATGGCCAGGTGCAGTAATTGAGGGAAGGGTGATATTTAAAAATGATTTGAAATACATGGCCCTGAACATTAAGTGAGATGGGAAGAGCAAATGAACAACAGAATCAAGACCGAGATTAAGAGCTCAGTTCTGGACGTATTAAGATTGAAGTAACTATTAGACCACAATGTCAAGATATTGTGTAAGTAATCAGAGAGATGAGTCTGAAGTTCAGGCTGGAGGTATGATTTGAGGGTCAACATGATGTAAAATTTCAAGGGAAAAGCAGGCATGAGATAAAAACCTAGCTGTATAGCTTGACGCATTTTATTAATTACATCTCAAACAATTCCATTTCTCAGACATCGGAAAGACGAGGAAGGACAAGGAAAACAATGAACAGAAACAAAAGGAAAGAAGGAATAGAATGGGCAGGAGGAGGAGAAAGGAGAAAGGGGAGGAAAACAAGCTGACTTAGAAGCCAGGAAGGTAATGTAAGGAGGATGGAACTGGAGGCCTTTATGAATGACGAAGTTATGATGGAAGGTAGGATGCCAGACACACCGAGCATTTCCACATTTGTTACTTTGGAAGATTGGAAGGCTGCTTGAAATGAGTTCAAGAAGGAATAGGAAAAGAGCGTAGACAGCTACTTGAGGGAAGATTTTGTTGTTGTTTTATTTTACCCTAAAGGGAAAAATATAACACGATAGGGAATTCATTTCAGGTGTAAGAAACAAATTCTAGCTTGTGTTCAGAACAAATAATACATAGAGTAACACTGATGATGCAGGTAATGAGAGTGTAATCAGTAGGGGAACCATTTCCCTTAGGGAAGAGGACGTGATGACTCGCTGTTGGAACAGATACGGTTTATCCCCAAAACTAGAGACTAAACAGAAATAATGGTCAAAAGTGTAAGTCTATGGACGGGGAGCAAGGTAACAATAGGGGTGAGGAATTACAGGGATTCTGGAGATTACAAGGAATGAAGGATACATAAAAGTAATTACAAGATTCGTGGAAATTAAAAAATCAAGAACATACAAGGGTGATGTTAGAAGAAGGTACAGACCTGGAGATCAAGAATATAACCTGAAACCAGAAACATCCTTGCGTGTTTTCCCCAGTATACTTCGTTGATTATACATGCTTTGATTTTGTCTTGACTTCAATTTGAAGGATGACAAGGTGTCATAAGCTCAAGGAAAAATGACGGTAATGAAACAGTGCCTCAGTCATCTTATTATTGCATAGGCCTTGCTCTGTAAATAACACTGCCAAACCTCCCAGCAGTCCAGATTTGATCCTGCTTGAAATTCCAGGTGCATCCCTCACTGGATGAAACCTATGTCCAAAGATTAATAACTCATTATGTTTTGATTGTTAATCTGTGCAGGCCATGAGGCAACTGATGCTTTCACGTTGAGTGTGTCATATGAAGAGAAAAATAAAGGAGTGGGCTTAAATAGAGAGAAATACATAGTTCAATTTATGATGTCAATCCAGATGGGAAGAATTTTAGGAAGAGAAAAATCTAACAAAGATGCTTCTCATACTTGAAAATGTTAAGGGGCATCTCATTAATAAAACGTAATGAAAGAAACAAATAAATAACAAAGATTCAACCTGTTGTGTGGACACAAGGTCTTGTTTTTATTCTTTATGCTTATTTTCATACCACTCCAGATATAGAGAAGGTGGAAACTATGCTTAATATTTTTTTCACTTTTTCATGATGTTTTACTGTATACCACAGAATGTCTAAGGAATATTGCAGACAGATGGATGCCTGAACAATGTGACAATCACTCACCTCACCCAGCATCACTGATCTTTCTGCCTTAACATGTCCCTATTTTTCCACCTTATGGAGGTAAGATTGACAAAAATTCTGTACATATACAAATAGTAAAAATGTACAGCATGATTTGCTATAGGTATATGTTGTAGAATGATCACCCTAGTCAAATAATTAGCATACCCATTACTTCATATAATCACTGTTTTGTTTGTGTGTCAGCGGTGAATGCATGAGATCTATCCTCTTAGTACTTTCATGTATGTAATAGATAATTATTAAGCACGTTTACTGCACTGCACAGTCGTTCTTCAGAATTTGCTACTTTACACACTGAAGCTCTGTACCCTTGGATGTACACCCCTTCTTTGTCACTACAGTGCAGCCCTGGGCAGCCACTACTGCACTCCCAGTTACTATGAATTCAACTTTTTCAGGTTGGAAATATAAGTGAGATTGTGCAGTACTTATCTCTTTGTGTCTTGCTTGTATCACTAAGCATAATGTCTTTCAGATTCGTTTAGATTTACCACAAATGACAGAATTTCTTTCTTTTTAAGGATGCATAATAATATACCCTATAGATACACTACATTTTCTGTATCTACTATCCTGTTGATTGGATTTAATTTGTTTTCCTATGTTGCTGATTGTGAATGACAGTACAACAAATAGGGGAGTGCAAATATCTTTTCAGGGTAATGGTTTTCTTTCTTTTAAATATATAGCTTTCATAGAAACTCTGTATTATTTTCTATCATGCCAAATTTAAATTTTCTAAGTGTTATGATAAACAGGTTATTCCAAAAAATAAAGTCTAAAGTCCAACATTTTTAGAAGAAAATAGTCAATATTTTTTAATGATTTTTAGTCCCAATACAAATACTTTGAAATATAAAATCTACAAAAAGATAAATTGTACTTCAAAAAATAAGTGTTTGCTCTTGTAAAAGACACTATTTTGAGACTATGATGGTAAGTGATGTAAATCAGACACACAAGCTTAATATATGGTTTCTCTTACAGGTGTGCGATTGTCCAAATTCACCAAAGAGTACATTTGAGAAGTGCCCATTTCATTGCATGTAGATAACTAAATGTACTTAAAATAATAACAATAATAAAAACAATCATCATTCTCATACTGTTCAGTTTTAAAAAGCTAGGGAATGCAAAAAGAAATGTATTTAGGGTTAATATTAAAACTGGTATTCTGGTGGTTAATTTGATTGGATTTCAGAGTCAATTTTCATTTGTCCTGCTGTGTTGGTTCAAAGGTGTCCCAATCAAAGAGTCTGACCCCAGTCCCTCCTCGCTTGCATCCTCCACTGACTCCCCATACATTGTTCTTGGCAGGCTCAGCCTTAGCAGAAGCTGGGGTCTTGCCTCCCTGCAAACAGGTGTCCATGCATGACACAAGGTGAAGCTATGTGTTCTTTCCTAAGTTCATGGTGACTTTCAACTCTGCACATCAAAACCTGCATCTTCCTTTAAAAAGCATCAGCTCTCACATCTGTATTTCCATACCACCTCTTCATTCTCTAAACATAGAACTTTCTGCTGTTTATTTTTCCCCTCAGATCATTAAAAATATCTAGCTCCTAATACAGTGTGTAAACATACCTGTTCCTCTTTGGTTGAACTTTCTTCTCCACTAGCTGTGTATCTATGTCTATAGTCTGATAAAGGCTACAGATATTGACCTGTTTCCAGGGTGCTGACTTTTTGTGTTTGTTTGTTTGTCATGTGGTGACAATATACTTGAGCTCTTTAATAAAGTGTTCTTAAAGAAAATCCAGTAGTCTAGGTTGGAACTCTGGGCACGAGAATCCTTACACAATGTAAATGTGACCTGTTCAAATATATACATTAAATTATACTTAGAAACATTCCTAATATTTGACATTATACAAAAATCACTGAATACAATACTGGCATAAAACTGCACTCAAATTATTAAAGATGACAAATGTGACCTCTACGAAGACTACACAGAAGGGATCTGGAAGATGTCATATGTCTTTGTCAGATCCTAGTGGATCCCCTCTGCAGCCTTGATGAATGAATTCTATCACAGTAGTTGCAAGTTCTCTTTTCTCTGCATTATCCTGGCCCACCTGACTTCCTTTTACAAGTGTATCCCATGAATTCTTACATATGCTGATTCAACACTGAGATTTTTTATTTTTCATTTTAGGACCATTTAAAATGTTATTGAAACTGCACAAACTTTCTTTTTAAAAAACTGGGTCTTGAATGAATGATGCAGGAATGCTAGATCCTGCTAGCAAGTGCTCTAATGGGTGGATGCTCTTTTCCTCCTTTCATCTGTGAGGAGAGTGATCCAGACCCATTATGGTTTATATCTAGATGTCAGCCCAAAGCCTCACACACTCATCAGAGGGATGTTTAGAAGGTGATTGAATTGTGGATACTAATAACTGACTTGCTGTTAGGAGGTGGGTATGGTCAGAAGAGGAGGTACAGGGGCTGGCCTGAAAGGGTCTGTCTCCCTCCTGGTCTCCCTCCACTCTCAGATTCCAGGTTGCCATGAGGCGAGCAGCTTTCCTCTGCTGCACCCTCCCATTGCACCATTTCTTCCTGGGAGCCAATTGTCCATGAACTGAACCCTTCAAGAACTGTGAGCTGAAATAATCCTCTCTTCTTTAAAGTCAGGTATTGTGACTCGGGGACTAAGACAGTGATTGAGACAATCTCTTATGCAAACTCTTTTGCTAGGAGACTTCTCTGTTGCCTAGAACCTTTTTACCATCTTGATTATCCTGCCTCAGGGAAAGGGCCAAAACTATTGAACATCTGTGTTGTCTCTTTGCTACCAGCAAGATTCCTATGGCTTTTCCTCAGTGTAAAAATTGATCACAGACATTTTTGTCTGGGGAAATATTTATACATTGTCTTTTATCATTTCATCTGGTATTTTCCTTAATTTAAAGCTGACATCTTCGTCCAAAGTTATCATGGTTTAGACTTCCCAGGGACATGTAAGTCAGATATTAACTACGTCATGGCTATTATCTGGATGTCCAACAAAGCCTCATTTGGTTGTAGATGGGGCTTTCTCAGAAGTGGCTGGATCTACAGTGTTTGATGCTAGGATTAAGGGGACAGATTGCTAAATCGGTCCAGTGACTTGATTGGCATAGTTCTGGGTGTGAGTGCTACCTGCCCTATTGATAGGTAGTCTAGACAGAAAGACACTGCTATTGCCATTTGTTGCTTGTCTCTTGCTTGACGCTTGCTGCCTTCTGCCTGCTTTGCTTTGCCGTGGATGGTTTCCCCTCTGCCATGCCCCTCTGCCATGCCACCCTGCCTTGGAGCCAGCTGACTTTGAACTGAAACCTCTACAAACTGTGAGCCAAATAAACTTTTCCTCCTTTAACTTCAGGTGTTGGGTATTTTGTCTTAGCAACAGAAAGAGTAAGTGAGACGAATTAGAAGGACCATTTACTATCCTTGAACAATTTTTTGTTTGTTTTATTTAAAACTCTTTGGAAATCTGAGCTAACAATCTTCTGTGTACAGACATAGTCAGTGCATATTTATATATTTGTGATCTCTCCAAACCCTAATTCTCTAAGATTTTTATCTTTTCAATAATAGTGTGTATATATATATATATATATATATATATATATCCATTTAAATTCAGAATTTATATTTTTTAAAAAATTCTTTTTATATCATGAATTTCAATTTGAGATTCAAAAAATGCAGTCTTCATATATAGAAGACATGTTTTACAGTATCTTATACAACAAAATGAGATTTGTTTTCTTGATCCCATACTTTCTGATGAAAACATAGCTTCTCAATTACTCTTGAATTGTAGGAATAATGTGATCACTTGGATATAGTAGATCATTCATACTCTAAGCATAAAGACATTGTATGTGTGCTAACTGAAATCAAAATGGAAAGATTACTGTTCTTCATGTATCAGAAGATCAAGCAAGAATCATCCAAATGACACTGTGCAGACAGCATTGACTAATACAGAGGTTTAAGGATAGTAATTTATGATTTTAATTAGTTTAGTGGATGGTTATAAAATAACTTTAGCATTTATGACTTTAATTTCATTTGTCAACTCATTCTTGAGAAACAATTTCAAAACAAATACTTTTCAAAAGAATTCCCATAAGAGATGGCAGAAAACTATATCTATCTACATTTCCAACACAAAACAGTGAACATTCTTAGTTAATTCCCTATGAAGAGATTCCTAAATTAAAATAATAATACCAAAGTAAAAACTGAAGGTATTTTAAAATATATTTTTACTGCAAATGAATGACAAAATATCATTTTTTATTTCCATCCCAGAATTATTTATCAGCAGTATATAACTTTTAATTGGCTTCATGCGTTTACTATGACATTTCTCCAATCCAGGTACCACTTCAACTAGCTTGAAGCTAAAACCCAAAGTACCAATGAATCCCTCTAAACAGGGCCTCCTGTTGACTTTTACATACCCAACAGGTACATCATAAACAATGTGATCCTTCCCATAAGCGTTTTTTAGAGGAAGTCAATTTGGCTTTTTGAAATAATTAATTGAAATAATATCATAATGGAAAATATGTCCAGTATTGACCTACATCCACCAATTGTGCTGCTCGTATTCCTCATGACATAGTGAGTGGTCCTTTCTTTAAAATTAAAACCAGGTCACCTTTTGAACATTTTAAGATAACTTTTAAATATATATCTGCATTTGTTTTCCAGGAAATATAAAGGGCAATTCTGTTTTTAAAAGCCTGTGATTATAACTAAAACTCGTTGAATATTAATCAGTATTTTATGAAGAATGAAATGTACTAGGAGCTTGGGGACAAAAGGAAAGCATAGGGATGGATGTTTAAAACTCAACTCATGGAACTTTCCACATAGGATTATGCAGAATAATCAGAGAGGGACTCCAGTAAGCTTTACTTCAATTTACAAAGTAAGTTTGAGGTACGTATTGGGAGAGGGACTGTGGACGTCAGTTCAAAGTCTTTCTTCTCTGTTCTAGTAAGCATTGGTTTGTTCATTCTCTGAAAAGAAAAGAGAGTGGGTAAATGTCTAATTTTAGCAGTTGTAATACCATAAAATGTATTTAAATGAGGCTGTGTAAGCATTAGTATTTCCTCTGAAATGATAAAAGTGAGATCATACTCCAGAATACATGATGTATTTTTCATAGCTTGGAATGATTATTTCTAGTCCCAAAGCATTTACTCTGGAGTCAGGAACATGAAGTAAGGAATTTGTACAAACTTCATTTCCTTATCTCTGTCAGTTTCCTTGAATATAAGCAAATATCCTACAGAGCAGTGAGGTGTTTTATGCAACCTGCAATTAAAATGCATGTGCTTCATATTAATGGTGGAGAGGAAGAACAGATAATCACAAGTCCTACCCCTGTTTTCACAAGATGATTTTGAACATTTTATGTGATCCTAGGGCTCTAGAAAGCCAATATCATAAAGATTGAACAGTGTTTAGAATTTAGAGTTATTTACTATAGTTTAAAATCCAAAAAGACTGTTAAATCTATGTGTAAAATATTATATGTCCTCAGCACACCATGTTGGGAGAACCTCTCAGAATATATATCAAAGGAGAGCACATGTTGCCAAAATAAATTATCTGGTTTCAAATACGATGATGAAATTGGGGAAAATGGTAGAGAAGTGGGACCTAGTGAAATCAACTGGAATCTGTCACAAGTTATTGTCTGTACAGTTGACTGCACCTTATTCCAACTCATCACTTAAAGTGCTAGAAATTTACTTTGAGACCACAGTGCTTTAGTGGCATGGAAAAGATGAAGTTATATTATTTACATGAATTGTTTATGATATTGTTTGCAGCACTCAAATTCTGGCACAGTTGGACTGTTTGTCACACCCTTCCTTTTTGTTTTTGTCCCCCGCCACATTGCTAAACACCTTTCGCTGTCAACCCCCTGCCTTGGGTAAATGCTGTCCTCTCATCTGAAAATAGGGTCTGTGTGTTCTGTGACCTGGAAGATTTTGCATGAAAACTACAAAACAGATACTGATGTGACTGTAACATTAAGAAATTTCATCCAACGATTGCACTTTCTTAAGCACTTAGACAAAGCCATGCTGCAGAAAATTAATTAAAGGTATGTTTTTCCTTAGAGGAGAGATTGGGAAAACATGCTATACAAACACGTAAAATACATCTCAGTGAAAATAAAAGTAGAAGTGGAGTCTTGGAGCAGGTCTGGGATCAACTCGCTCAAAAATACCTCATTTGGTATTTAAAATAAAAATAGTATACTTTATACAAAAAATAAAGAAGACTTTCCAAATGAATGGGTTTCCATAAGCAAAAACCTTTCTATGACTCATACATAGTTAGGAGTTGGATGGCGGAGACAGGGACCTGTGTAGGAGAGCACTCAGCAGACACTGTTATTGTACAGGCAGTGATGCAATAAACCAGGAGAAGGCACCAGAAGCAAAGTCAGGGAGGGGAGGAACAGGAAGGTAGGTAACCATTTATTCCATTTCAGGATTAAACAAAGCAAAGATTATGGGTTGAATCACTCACTATTATGTCAAGAAACAATTCCACAATCTATTTAGGGATTTCAGGACAGCTTATAGTAAAGGAGCAATTTAGACTGGGGGATTTTAGATAATCAAGTGACAGTGAAGTTGCCAAAGGGTCTAAACAGCAGGACAGACAGCAGTTATCTTAGCATAGATACGGATCTTTATGGGAGGAGGTCTGAATGATGCTGTAAACTTTTTTAAAGAAATGATCAAGATTTGATGAAGTTTTCCCAGACAACTGGGTTAAAAAAAAAAAAAAAAAGCTGGGGAAACAAATACTTTTGTCTTTTTTCTAATCATTTTTACGTAATACTGGTGCTCTCTATTGGTCAAACCCAAACATAATTCAGAAGCCAGGGATTCATCTGTGTTTTGTAAGGGTCAGCTACCTCAGGCCCAAAATGAAGCAAAAGTAGTGTTTATTCGGAGAGGTCAAGAGAAGACTGTCAATGTGTGACTCAAATTCCACTTTCAAAATTACTGATGAAAATAGTTGAAGATAAGAATTGACCATTTTCCCCCAAAATATGTGTACAATAAAATGTAATTTTATTATTTTAAATAATGCTGACAGTAGATTATTACTGTAACTTTATGTTATGAATAACCATAACCTTAAACATGCTTTGTTCACAGGTTTAGGAGTGATTTCTTGATAATTTCCTTGTGTCTCAGGGACTCAATTTAGGTTCAGGCTATTCTCTTTCTGAGTAAAATTCCCTCCCTTTGTTCTATCTGTTCCAGGCTCCAAGGTGCCTAATTTGCCATGAAAACTCCACTTACTGTGACTTGGTAAACTAATTATTATTGACATGGTTTTAATTTTCCATGGCATATTAAAAATAAAATACCAATAAATAATGAACTGATATCATTAGGAACAGATTCAGGCAAAACACCAACAGGGCAGCTTTGTATGATACAAATTCAAGGGTATGAAAATCATTTCCAGATATTGCCAGCTGCTCAGCACCAGGGCTTCTGTGCCTGGGACCCCGCACGGAGGAGGGGGCTCCCACGGATCTCAGGGGGTGGCCTAAGCTGTCCGCTCTCAGCGCCTGGATGGACCCGGCACAACACGGCAGACCCACTACAGCCCTGGGGAACCGCGGCATAGTAAGCAGTGTGCATTATTTTGCTTGTCATTAAACAAGAAGTTAATTTTTTTTAATATAAACAAAAAATATAGAGTACACCAGAATCAATGTTTCTTGTAGAACAAACTATTTTTGAAAATTATATATATATAAGTATATAATATGTAAATTATACAGTATACATTATATGGAGATCAATGAATATATGTGTAAAATACATAGAAATAGAACATACACCTTTATATTTACTTTTGAAAATATATATAAATATAAAATATGTAAATCATATAGTATACATTACATATATCAATGAATATATATATAAATTGCATAGAAATATAACACACATTTAGATTTACTTTTGAAGATTATATATAAATATATAATATGTAAATCATATAGTATACATTATATATCAATTATATAAGTATAAAATACATAGAAATATAACATACACATTTATAAGAGTAACTATATGAAATGTTTACATATGTTGTATAATATATTTACAGTATAATTATAATATATAACTAAATGTATAAGTACGTGAATTACATAAAGTGTGATTTTCTCGCCCCATTTCCTGGGGTGCTGAGATTACATGCATGCTCCACCATGCCGAGCCGCGTGACCTCTATTTCTTACAAATGTTGCTGTCACCCCTCTTGTCAGCGCTGCGGCCACGGTGACAGTGCAGGGCTCCTCCTAACCAAGGCCACTGCGCTGGCAGCGAGACCAAGAGGGGAAGGAAAGAAGAAAATAGATCCCTTCTGACTCATGAGAAAACTGAGACTCTATGGCAAACCAATTACAGTATGCAAAGATAATTGTATCTTCCATGCCGTGTTAATTATAATAAACGTGATGAATTTGTTGACAACATAAGGATGCAGCTACAGTTTCTTAAAACACTATAGAGCTACATCAAGCATGCAGTTCCCTACAGCAATGGAGTTTTTACTAGCGTTGGGTCCTAAAAGCCTTGAGATATATTTTACACTTTATAGGCCAAGGGAAAAATAAAACTTCACTTAGAGTCAACTCAATTTGCTGTTTCTTTCTAAGAGCTGTCAATATTATTTCTCTTTTTTCTGAATGTCTGTCATTCTAACTGCAATGTAACCCCAAGAGATAATTTTCCAGTGAGGCCTATTTGGGTCTCATTATGTCTCCTTGTCCTGGGCATTTATTGCATTCCCCAGATTTGAGAAATTTTCTGCAATGCTTTAAATGAAAAGACTTGTCATGTCATTAAACTGTACTTTAACATTCTTTTCGCCACTCTAAGATTTTTCTCTTTTAAAGTTGTCTAGAAGTTCTTGAATAATCTTTTCATTATTTTTTTCTCTTTTCATGATCATTAACAATGATCTCATATGTTCACTGTATTTTCAAGTCTTGATATCCTTTATTTGGATTTGCCTATTGATAATTGGGTTTTTTAATTGGCTTACTGAGATTTTCATTTCTGAGATTTTTGTTTGATTCTATTTCACAACCACGTCTCTTTGATGAAATAGTTTTCTCATATCCTGCATTGTTTCCAAAAATTAGTTCAGCTTCTTATTTGTGTTTTCTTTGAGCTCATTTATCATTTTAGAGATTTATTCTCTTAGTTCCTTATTTGTCTCTTCTTTGATCACCGTGATAACACTATCAGGTTTTAAAACTTTATTTATTTGGAATTTCATCCACATCAGTATCTATGGGAGCTGCTTTTGAGGAGTTATGAATCTTTGCAGATACATTTTTCATTTGTTTTTCGTGGTGTGAAGCCTGTACAATAGAGGAATCGAAATTTCTACAACTATGGTGCACAGCTGTCTCTGTGCTTAGCTTTCTCTCTGTGATATGTCCTTGGCTCTACTGATTCACTAACTGAGGAGAATAATGGAATAGTTATAATATAGTAATTATGTAGAGTAGGCAGGAAAACAAAAGTTTATCTAGAAAAGATAAAATTAAGAAAATAAGAAAAGAGAAAGAAAAAGACTTAGTGATAATATGTATTTAGTAGGAAGGAAGAAGGAAGAAGAGGTTTAAGAGTTCATGTGAGGGGATTGAAAGAAAGAAGAATAGGGCAGAAAATAAAAATGAAAAGTGAGAAAAGATATAGGGACATTGAATCCAAGTAAACAGCTAGGAAAAACACCAAGTCAGAAGACCTATAAACTAACTGGTGCAATGGGAGAATATGATCAAACAAGTTAATACACTGCAGAAGAAAACAGTATCTAACACTTATGCACAGTGACACATGCACATAGGAAAGAGAATAAAAGAGAGACACAAAAGAATAGGATCTAATGATAACAGGTACATACAAGAGAAGATAGGAGAGGGAGTGTATGAGGGGGAAGGAGAGAAAGGAGAGGTGGAAAGAAAATATAAATGGAAAGCGAGGGAAGACATGGAGACTGAATCCAATGAATGAAGTAAGAGAAACTCAAATTCAGCAAACCCTGTTGTACAACACAGTGAGTGGGAGAACATGACCACATGGCGAGACACTGTGGAGGCAAAAGCAGTGACTTGTACATCAATGTCTCAGTCCATGAACACTTCTGTTTGCAAACAACTCAGTAAACTTTTGCTTCTGATTGGGAACTGCACGTGGGCTGCCTGACATGACCGAGGCCATCTTCCCTACAAAAAAAACACCATAGCATCTTCCCCAGAGTCTTGGAACAAATTAAGTTCAGGAACCAAAGTACCACAGTTGCTGCAAATATTGACATTCCCAGGTTTGTGGTCCAGGCACATAGATAAAGAAAACACACATAGCCAAAAACAAGGTCCTTTTTCGCTCCATGTGACAGAATCAGTACTGGTGTCTGTTCTTGGAAGAGACGGGGGTAAAGATATTTAAGTGTACATGTACCAAATAACCACAATAAATACTCACCAACATGAATTAAAGTAATAGTGAAAATGAGGAAAGTGGATTTTAGGAAGGAGGAAAGGAAGTAGATGTGAAAGGGAAAGATTAAAACAAAATCAAGATGCGTTATGTACATGTACGTACTTGCTAAGATGAATTTAAACTTCTTGAACTGTAAACATGTACTGATAGAATAATAAAAAGAGGGGTGTGAAAATCGTTTCTAGTCCAGAGTTCTCCCCCACTTCTGTCCAACTAAGAGAGGCCAGGTAGAACAGTGGGAGGTGAGCTCTACTTTCCTGGTTGTGGCTGGGTATTTGATCAGGTCAGCAGCAGTGAGACTGCTTTTGCTCATGGACTTCATCCCTTCTGAATGTGAGAGTGGGGAAGGTGGAATATTCCACCTGCGTGATCAATCTTCAGTACCACAGCATGTGCCGAAACTCTGGGCTCGTTCTGACTGTGGTTCATAGGCATCATTAGCCACGGTCTGCATGCTCCTGTTTTGGCCCTGAATGCTGCTGTATTAGTAGGTCCTAGGGAGATGAGTATGCAGGGCTTGTCTTTGTTGTAGGGGTCAGGAGGACCCAGCCTTTTTCTGGTCCCTACAGGAACACTCAGACTCAGACCTCCGCCCATTGCAAAACCCCACCATGCTGAACTCATTCCTGCCACTGTACTCAAACCACCTCTGTCCTGCTGTGTCCAACCACCCACTAAGGGACTCAAGGACCAGAGTCTGTTGTCCCAGGAGTCAGAAGCTGAGGTCTTTCTCCTGATCTCATGATTAGTTTTACTGTCACAGTCACCATTTCCCTGAGCCCAAGCACTATGTGGGTGGCTACTCCTACCCGTAGTGTGTTACTGTGGTTCTAATAGTTGCAGAAAATGTAGGAGTTTTCGGAGCCCAAGCGGAGATGGTTATTCAAGATGGCTTCCCTCTCATTTTGCCCAAGTTCTATCTAGCCAGGGGGTTCTACGATGGTTTCTCAGTCCAGCCTTGTCTGACTCTGAGGAGAAAACTTGGGACTGAGTACCCCATCACTGTTCACTTGGTTCTGCTCAGCTCTCCCTCACCTCGGTCTGTATCTCTGTCCAGTAGTAATGTCAGTGCTCACAGAAGGTCAGAGTTTTACATTTCACCATTACACAGGTGGGGAATCCCCAATGAGCCACTGTCCAATGAGTGCCAGACTGTATTGCTTCTGTTCATCTTCTTAACTTTCTAAATACAAATACCTCAGAGTTTCTTTCAAACTGCAGTCCTGTAATTTCTCCCAGCACCTCTGTCTCCTTACTGAGCTGCATAACACTTCTTAGGAAGGCAAATTCTAGAAGGCTTTGAGAGTGGAGGCTCCCTCTGGCCCACCACCCTCCAACCAGCCTAGACTTAAAAAACAGAAAAACCCAAAACAAACAAACAAACAAACAAAAAAACCCAAATAAACAAAACAGACTTTAACATTTATGAGGTTCATCAAGATACAGTTTAAGAGATAAGATATTGTAGTTAGAGCATGAATCCTCTTTATGCCTTTTCAGTTATTTCCTAGAAACAACTGGCACTCTGAAGGAAAAGTGCATCTTTCTCATCCTTTGGTCCATGCATATGTGTTCACAAACCTGTATTGTTTTGTGCACATCACAGAACTGGACATAGATCTTTCTGCACCTCACAGTGGCCCTTGGTATCTTCCTCAAGTATTTCTCCACCTGTCCACATTGATTTCATCTAGTTGGTTAATGTTTCCATCTATATGGAGGTCCATGATAATCTTTTAAGTTTGTATTGTTTTGAAGCTTGTGTAAGAGGCTGTGATGTGATGTTGAATTTATCTCCATTCAGAACACAGAACAAAAATACTGAAGTAGATGAGTGCTTGTTAGCTTCTCATTGTTCTTATATACATCATTTTAGGAGAAAAGAGAGTTCAGAGAAATAAAGTTCATGAGATAATATGTTATCCACAAGTGAAGTCTTGTAGCCACAAAGGAGGTGGAGATTTCTCTCATTGGTCTTGCAAATCTCTGAGACTGGGCTGAGTTGAATGACTTTTTCACCACATTACCTTTAATTTGCAAACAGGAACTTACTTCTACACTCAGATGTTAACATTAAACCAACCTTCTCTTCTGCTTTCTTATTTCGTTCTGTGTGCATTCAACTTTCTCTTCAAACAGTATGCCTCTCCTATCTTCCCAACAAAAGCTAAGGACCCCACCCCCATGCCTGGGGCAGCAGAGCGCATTCCAAGTCAGCCTGGGCACTGGGGTCAGTCTGACCCTCCACCATCTGGCTGGGGATGTTTTCTGTGCTGCTCACCTAATAAGAACACAATACTGTTAACATATTCATTTCCTTGCTGATGTAGTATGAAGAGGACATGAGGGAAAACAACATTAATTTTAGGTGAAATTTTGAAAATGAGAATCTGAGAACATTTGCACACAAAATTTGATGTCATGAGTACTTTATGTTGAATTATACAGAAAACCCTTGCCAAAGGAGAACTATGCAAGCTGATGAGTGTCTGATCCACTGCTTGGATTACATTTTACCAGGGAGTTATAATTTTATGTCTCAGAAGGAGAGGATTCCAGCCAACAGTCTTTGGTCTGTGCAAGGTATTTGATGTTCCCAGCTGGCCCTAAGTTTGGGCTCAGGAAAACTTGCTCTCTGTATTCCTTCCCTTCTCACATTTGGTAAACCACAGGAAATGATGCTCCGGCTTTAATCTCCTTGTCTATGTTGCCACCCAAGTCGTGTTTTCAGGGCTTTTCTGCTGAATCTAAGACAGAAATGCTTTTTGTGTTCTTAAATCTCACTCCAAGGCGGGTTTCTTGAGTTGGGTCTTGGGCAACCACATAGGAACCCTCTTTCTTAGAGGATTTCTATGAGTGGTTTAGTAGTTTGGTGCCAGTATCTGAAGGTCATAATAATTTTATGTCTGAGCTTCTGTTTTTTAACACATGTCTGAACCTTAGTTATAGGCAGATGGATTAGGGCACAGTCCTTGTACCCTGAAGCTCTGACTCTCAGACACTTACACTTGGAGATACGTTGACAAGGAGTGTAAATGGGTATTCTGAATTGTAAAAAAAAACTGTTAATTCACTGCTGCTTCCTTGTAGAACCTCCAGGAGCTGTGAGAAATTTTAGAAGAGATATTAAAATCTCATTGTGAAAACTTTAATTAAATTCAAGCATAAAAGCAACTGATTTGCATCCAGCATAGTTTTTGAAAAAGTAATTCATGAGAACAAAACTGTAATTGCATAAAATTTACATTTTGAATATTAGAGTGGAAATTTATTCCAATGTTGTCATAGTTTATGAAAATTTGTTACAGCTGTACTAAAATTCCCATTGCCAGAAACATCCCTCTAAAAATTTGAGATTAATACAAAAATTATTTATGATCTTGCATTTGTCAAGAATAACTGATTCTACTTGCAGATAAATCAAATGAAATAAAATATTGATTCAAAAAATAATTTTACAAAATTACAGGCTAAAGAATCTTGTAGTCAAACCATCACATTAGTAAAGCACTATTATTTATTTCATAATATAAAAATGTGACACCAAACTATTTTTATGTAATTTGCAAGTTTATCTTATTATTCATATATCAACTTGTTTTATAATGAATAAACTATTGATAAAAATCTGTATATATTAGTAGCTTCAATGTTATGCATTCTTTCTTTTTAATAAGAGGCTCTGCCTTTTTATTTTATACTAGACCTCCAAATTATGTAGCTAAGGCTGGGGATTTAGCTCAGTGGCACTGTGCCTGCCTTGAAAGCATAAGGTCCTGAGTTCGAACCCCAGTACTGAAAAAAAAAATTATGTAGCCAGTCCTTCCTGAGTCTAAATCTGTGTCACTGTAATTGAACCCTGAGAGGATTTACTAGGCAGAAATGATTTGCATTTCTTTCCTATTCTGTCACTACTCTGTTTTGAGATTTCACAAAGTAAGATATTAATCATAACTACAATTCAAATTCCAAAATCTTACCTTTCTATTATCATTAATATATCATAGGCTAAAGTGAGATTAAGCTTGAATGAAAGTGAATCAGAATGAGAGAAATTTTGCAAAGAATTTTGCAGAAATATTTAGAACACTGAGCAGCAACATTCTATTTTTCTGAGCTCAGAGATCAGGAAATTTATGGATGATAATCTTCCCTTCTGAATCCTAGTCACCTTCACAAATTAGAGCATAGACATGTGGAGAACTGGTTTCCAATTCTAAAGTTTCTTTCTTTTATTAATTTGCCACACACAGGACTACCACTCTGTAGGAAAAGACTGACTGACCCTGAGTGGGTGGACAGTTCAGCAGGAAGGAGAGGAGAGAAGCAGGACGCAGAGAGAGAAAGGCTCTGTCACACCAAGGCCACAGTCACGGGGGCAATAGTAGGTCCCACTCCACGCGGGGATTCAGAGAAGTCCTCTGTGAAACAGTATGCCAGTTACAACTTACGCCATTACGACTTGATTTCATTGCCAAAGAGGGTATAGGGGAGCAGGAAGACAATTCCATGGGTAGAAGGGCATGAACATGTGAAAGGTCACAGTGTACAGAGAGATTTATTAGTAGCGCTGTCACAGGCATCGGTTAGGACCGAGCTCTGAGGAAGAGAGTGGACTGCCTGCTAGGAGAGTCAAATGCAGATGTACTCACTTTCTCATTATTGGGCTTCACATAGGTTTTCTGGAGACCCAATTCCTAAATTTATCCTGGCCTCAAGGGGTTCCAATGATGCTGTGGCTTTGTTTCTGGTTTGAAGAATCCTTGATTTATATTTAGAGCTAATTACTACCTACTGATGATGGCAGGCTGTCAAGCCAACTTATTTCTTACTTACCAGAGTTTAATTTTCTTTCCAATATTCTTCACCCAGACAATCCCCATGGACTTTGTGAGAAAAGTTTTGGCTAAAACCATCAGAAATTAAAACTAGTTAATAAACTTTCTTTAGTTATTCGGCTATTTCATTTACTTGTTTTTGAATCTCAGGACAAGGAACCTGAACTAATGTTTTCAGCTTCAAGACACCCTTTCAACATTGATCTGTCACGGTCTACTTTATTCAATTATTGAACTGTGTTTGTAATTAGAATGAAAATTAGATCTGAAAGCAGTTCATTTTGAAGAAATAAGATTTGGTGTGACACACTCATGGCAAAAAATTAGACACAGTAGTATGCTGTGTTACACATATTTAAATAAATAAACACATTCACAGTACATACATTTGACTAGACCATATTAAAGTGACCTTTTGACGTAATCTGCTGTAACTATTAGTACTATGGTGAGTGTATCGTAAAAGTAAAGACATTCTCATACTTCTTCCTAACACCATTTCTCAGATCCAAGAAAAATCTTGTATTGCATAACAGCCAATTTACAGCAGATTTTTCTAATTCTCTCCAAATTGTCTCGCATACATATATAACATTAACATACATATGTATAAACCCATTCTTCTGGTTACATAGCCCACGGGATCTAGTTCATCCCGGCAATGGAGTTCTGCTCCAGGAAGCCATCGCATTTGCTGTGACCCAGAGCCTATGTCTGATGTCCTTGGAAGGTACCACAGCTTCCACTTTGACCTTCCATGAAATTAAATTGTAGAGAGCTAGGCCATGGGCTTAGGGAACTCTGGGTTTTTTCCATCTGAGCAGATGGGATTCCAAAGCAAAGGGTGAGTTTCAAGAGGATCTTCTCCTTCAATAAAAACAATATACATTGCATCAAATAATGTCTACTGAGCCGGGGATTTAGCTCAGTGGTTTTGCCACCTGCTGCGAAAGCAACAAGGACCCAAGTTCTATCCCTGGTACCAAATAATGCCTACTGTTCTCAAGGGCATATATAAAATATGTCTTTAATGTATGTATAACTAACATATAAATGTATATTTTTTATATATATATATATAAGTCTATATATACTATTAAGTTTTTCATCTTTCCAAATAGGACATATCTTAAAATAAACTAGTTATTTTTTATTAGAAAACACAAAATTCAGTTATAAAACTGAATTGAAGCAAATTACTGATTTTATAAAAAGAAAGAGTATAAGGTAAAAATCATCATTACACTGTTACTGCTGAATGAGTTTTATTACACTTCTTTAATATCCATGTGCAAGATAATTTTTTTTTAAATATACCTCGCTCGTTAAATACTTGACTGTGGTAGGAGAGAATTCCCATCAGAAAGGAATGTGTTGTCTGACTAATGGGGCTGAAAAAGAATGGGAAATTGGAGGTGAATGTCACTTACACAGAGCGGTGTCTTCGTTTATCCACTTAAAAACATCCACCAGGTGAAGCCCTAACCAAGGATGTCGGTAAATGCTTTAATTTCATCTTGAATCACTGCAGTCAAATTGCTTCTCCTGTTCCCCCTGCGCCCTCTACAGATTATTACTCTTCTGCCACACTTCACTAACTTTTTTTCAAGGTTAGGCACTTCACAGAGGTCTGAGACGGGTCACCAAGGAGCGCTGGACAAATGGTCGGAGTCGCTCGAATTCTTCAAGCAGAAAAGATGCCCAGTGGCCAGGGGTGTAGGCTCCGCTATTTGCACGCATTCTCCAGAAGAGAGAACTCATTTCACAGTGTAAGGATGACAGTGCTTTGATGTGTTTTATATTATGAGGGATTTATTCAGTATAAGAATTCACGTGCTATAAATACCAGTTCTTTGGTTCTTTTCTTTCAGAAAATCACATTTTTTAAAGAAAAATCACATTTTTTCCACCTCACAAGTTCTCTCAGACACAAAAGGGGTGTGGTCAAAAAGCTGTACAATGTGTCTCTTTTTGAAAGTGACGTAATGCCTCCTTAACTTCTTAGCCGTCAGGGCACCCAAACACATTTCTAAGGATCTATCAAATGATTTAATCATTTGCTTTGCCTGGACAGGGCACAGTGTTTCTACTTAAGTGTCCGGAAAGAGTAGTGATGTATTGCGCTGAAGGAGAGTCATCCATCACCATGCTTTCTAAATCAGTTCCTTTGTCAGACAAAGGAACTAAAAGGAAAGTATTTGGTGGAGGAGATATAACTATTAATTGTGAAATTCACAGCTCTCTGTTGTAAAAAGGCTACTTTTACTGGAGGTGCGCAATAGAATTTGTTAACTGTCATGTTTTATTTTATTTGGCTTTTTTGAAACAGTTCTTTAGCCAATAAATTCAGGCCACATATTTTGCTCCTAGTCATTCCTAAGGTGAATAAAAGGAAGGGAAGATACGAGAGTAACTACTTAGGGTTATTCTCAGAATCAGTTCATTCTGCATGAAACCAAAGATAGGAAATCCCGATATTTATACACCATACAAAGAGAGCAGTGAGACATCAAATCCAAAGACTTGGGAGGTGATTCACTGCAAAGATACTAATGAGTGCAGGAATGATTCTTTGAAACATATTCAGTGCTCTTTCTTGCCTGGCATAGTAATTAATTTCCCTTGCTATTATTACTATAATGACATTAACTTCTTTTCCAAAGCTTGCAGAACATCCCAAATTTGAGCACAATGTAACAAAATCTTTCTCAGAATGAACCCATCTCCTATACACTGCCTCATTAGTACTGTAATTCATCAGAACATTTTTCAGCATCTGCTCCTTTAAGCCATGGGAGATAATTTCTGCATAGCAACCGAGACTTGGAATCCATACATTGGAACATTGATCTGTGACATCTGGGGCAACAGATTGCTTTAAACATTACCACCATGAAATATAGCAATAGAAACCTCACTTAAAAAGAAGCCAAAGTAAAAACAAGCTTTCTCACAATATCAATAAGATATTGGAGATTACCTTCCAAATCAGGGAAGAGATAAAGACACTTGGCTATGTCTTCTCAGCTCGATCCGAAAGGCGTTGTCTTCTAGCATCTAAGGTCAATGAATAAAGAGATTTTTCCACTCTAAGCATCAGTCTGTCGGGATAAAGATTTGTATGGCTGTTTTTCCCCTTTTCACTGCTATCACTTTTACTATTGGAATTTTTTAACAGATTTATTAGAATCAGTTTTTAAAGCACACAACTCTGTGTACTTGACAAATTAGAAAATTGCTTGTTTGCATGTGTAATTTAGTTATTCAAAGAAAGACAGCTTTCAGCCTGTGACCACAGGAGATAGTCTCATTTGCTGTGTCTGCCTACTTTGGAATAGTGTTATGAGGGTGCTGTGTCAACCAAGCCTTTCTTTTAAGTGCACTAGTCTGCAAACTGACACTTTGGGCCTTAGGCAAACTGAGCCAACTAGTCCGTGTACCTGTGCCTGTCAGCGGGCTGTCCTGGAGTGTAGAGAGTGCAGCTACGGGTTTTGTGTTCTGGAATGTTTGTGTGACCTGCAAAGGGATGAGCAATGAGACCTCTCTGCTGCTTTATCTGCTAGGGCTGTGGAGTCGTTTTTCTCTGAATGTTAGTTGGGAATGAGTCTATTTCCCGTCTCAGTAGCGTGTTGACTTTTGCGTGTGAGAAATTATTCCCAACTTTCATGTTGCACAGCATGGGGAAGGAGCCGCCGCTCAGTTCGGATGACCACACTCCCTCACTGTCCTGTGAAGAAAGGGAACCCCGTCCTAATGCTGGCCGTGGACAGGCTCCGTACACAGGGGCGTCCGAGCACACTGCCCGTGACTGGGCTCGGGCACCGCAGCCGGTCCCTTTCCATACAACACTGCACAATGCACACTTCCCTTCTCAGGTCTCAGGAAGGCCCACTTCACCTGCAAATAATTCAGCTCAGGTACTGTGCAATGCAACTGGTGATGAAATTTAAATATTTCAAATATAGAGAGACTATTCTAGAGAGAAGAAGCTTATGGTGATACACATCTTGTCACTGATTCTGCTAGGAAGCAGGTTCCAAGATCTCCGAGGAGAGTCACACCCCTCATCTGCCTGGGTTGCTAAGACACCCAGCGGACTTCGGAAACTGTCTACCATGCTGTCCCTATGGGCCCCGACATTTTCCTGTACATTCATGCTTATGCTATAGTTCACTGTATAAATGAGGCACAGTAAACAATCAGTAACAATAGCTAGTAATAAACTGAAATAATTATAATACACTGAGGTAAAATTTACTTAAACATATGCATTGTTTATTTTTTTTTAATTTCTTTATTTTTTTGGTACCAGGGATCGAACTCCAGACCTTGCACTCGCAAGGCAGGTGGCAGAACCATTGAGCTAAATCCCCAGCCCTATTTCTAGAATTTTTATATTTAATATTTTTAGACATTATTTGATATCAGGTAACAGAAAACATGGAAAGCAAAATTCTGAATATTTGCATTCTACCCTTTATTATAGTTTTCATATGCTAAATCCAAAACCAAAGACTACCTAAGGCCTTGGTTCATCAATACCTGATGTGACCCTCCACATACTTCCATTTTCTTCCCTGCAAAGCCTCTACCCTGTTGTTCAGTTTATCACATATTTAACACACTATTTGCCATTGAGTATTGACAACAGAACCAATGTGTACATTCCTATTGTTCTACACATCAACACCTAATTTTGTTTTCTAAATGTTATTGATTTAGACAAATGTGTATAAGTATAATACTGTTTCAACTTAGATTTTCCTGATAATTAATGATCTAAATATCTTTTCATGTGCTTATTCACCACTGAGACGTTTTTGTCTGTGTATAAATTTTTGTTTTATATTTAATAACTTTTTAAATCAACAAATAAGAAACAATTTGAGTTCACAGCAGTGGAGAATAGAATGGTGACTAACAGGGGCTGGGAGTGGAAACAGAATGGGAAGATGTTGCTCTACATCTTGTTGGCATAAAGTTTCAGTTAGACAGAAGGAATATACTTTTTGAGACCTATCATTGTGCAGCATGGATACAATAATTAATACATATTAATTAATATGTTTTCTACATATCATATTTACCAAGTGAATACATTTTAAATATTTACATCATACAACTATACATATGTGAGGTGAGATATGTTGATTAGCTTCATTCATTTATTCCACTTTCCTGGACACCAAGCAGGGACTGGGAGCTGATTCCAGATTTATCTTTACCTGGTCTAATGCTGGACAAATTCATGACCATGCTGAGGATCAGTTTCCTACACAGAGCTCTGTGTTCAGATTCCTACTTTATTTCTATCACTATGATGGGCATGAGAAAAAACATGAGGTAAGGCATCTGCACGTACATAGATAGAAAACTGTAAGGCAATCTAAAAATAAAAAGATTATTATTATTTTCTTTTAGTTTTTTGAGACAAGGTTTCACTGTATAGTCCAGGCTGGTCTGGAACTCACTATGTGGCCCAGGCTCTTCTCGAATTTATAGCAATCCTCCTGCATCAACCTCCTGGGTGCAGGGATTACAGGTGTGTGCTACCATGCCCTTACAGATTTTTAAGATTATAACATGTTCTAAAATATTTTACTTGACACATAAAATGGTTGTTATTGTCATAGTTATACTGTCTGCTCTGAAAAAAGTAAGCAGTGAGGAAAATGAATATTTGTTTACAAAAAGTAAGTTTGTTTCTATTAAAAGTAAAATTTTTATCTTTGTGATATGAATTCCTACTTTTATGAATTCACTTTTCCTTGACATTTGACATGTTGAATTACTTTTACCAGTCAAAGAAATAAGCTAAGTGGGAAACTCATTTCTTATGTAAAGAGCAAACTAATATATTCAAGAGCAAAAGTCTACACTTTCTGACAATTCTTGATCCTTTGGTTAACTAATTAAAATAAATCAGTGGCAGGAGTATATACTTAATGTTAAATTAAATTTAACTTTGTTAATTAGATCACACCTTTATTCCTTGCATTCTCAGGAGAAATTCAATATGTAATCCTACTTGGCCAATATTCAGTAATATTATACGAGGAGAGTTGGAAAATACCTTCTGTCTCAGCTTGGGTCTTCCTGACATTTCGCACTGGGTCAGTGGAGAGGCATTGTGAGAGTCACATAGACGGCCACTTCGGAGCGGGGTAGATCACTGCAGAGTCTGAAACACTCACCAGTCTCCAAGTGCTCTGGTCAGTGATTTTACACAAGAGGGCGGGCCTTCTGACAGGCAGTCTCTTGAGGTTTTGGAAACCCGTAATGACGGATAGCACCTGTGTCTAGACATGAGGATGAATTGTGAGGCCTTCTTTCTGCTCAATAAATTTCATTTCCGTCTGATGGCAACTCTGTCAGGTCAACTGAACATTGTTGAAGAAAATATTTTAACTTGGATCATCTAGAATTGTATCTACTCTGATTTGAAAGACATATATTGTATCCCAGAAAAACATAGCTCCTCTGAAGAAACAGCTCAGAACTTAGAGCATAGCGAATGACGTGGGAACTTGCCAGGTGCTGGGCATGGGCTCTCTTCCCTTTTCCATTCATTCAAAAATCGCTGTCAAGAGCCTGCTCCCTGACAGACATAGTACAACAGCAAACAAATTGTCCCTTACTCTACTAAAATAATTAGATAATGAATGCCTGTTCTGAAAGGAAGAGAGCCAGATGGACTGGAGCACAGAAGGGGGAACTAAACGAATGAGGCAGATACAAAGGAAAAACTTGATGAAATACAGAGATTTGCAGAAGGTGTCGGAATCATCCTGCTGCAGGAGAATTTAAAGCCCTGATCTTGGAAGAAATGACGTGTGCAGAGACTGTGGGAAGAGTGTCACTGGGGGAAAACCTGACACTTCAGCTATTCCATATTGAGCACAAAGAAACCAAATATCAATTGTCAAATCTGGTATCTCAGTGGATCCTGGATGCCCATGCACAGGGTCAGCGTGAAGGATCTTTACTGGTCTCCATGTAAACACAACATGCTGTACATTTAATCATCTGCCAGTCAGTACTTAAATGGTGAGTGCATTTGTACATCATATATTGTTCTATGTGGGAGAAGAAGTCTTGGGCCATCCTGACAGAGACCCTGCCAACTGGAGCTTCCAATGCGGCAGTGGCAGACACACAATGGAAAAGCAAACTCACAGCCGGCACTGACAGATTGCAGGTGATGGTGCAGATTCTTTAAGATAAGGACCCCAGAGATAATTTTGGCTAAGAATTAAAACTTAGTTTTCTGTTTCCAACTTGTTTTCTTATCAAATGTGAAGAACAGAGTATTGAAAGTTTTGGCAAGACTCATTTTTAAATATAAAAGAAAAAGATACATGAGTACAATTGAATCATAAAAACTAGCCATTATCCTATCTCTTAAATAATCTTATTTTGAAAGATGGAGGGAGAGGGAAGAAGGGGAGGGGAAAAGTTAAGAAAAGATTCAAGATGAGTTATGCACAGTGCTAACTTCCCAGGAGAAATTTTTTTATGTACAAATAAAAATTTGAAAAAAATCTTATTGTGGAAGAGAAAAGGAATAAATAAATTTACATTATTGGAATAATAAAATGGTACAATTATACAATGTAAAGTGAAAAAAATTCCTAGCATATTTTAAGCTTTCTTGATAAATGCAACTGATTTTAAATTACTTTTAAAAAACATATTCATACTTATATCCACATGCACACTTCTCTCATTCACATGGGAACACGTGCATTACCCTTAAATTATTTCAAGGAAATAAAACATAGTTCACATACCCTTTTCCTCCTTTTGCACTTTTTTTTTTACTGAAAAGTGTACATGTATGGAACATATTCTATATAAAAACAACAAGAAAATAATGAAAATTTCTTAAACACAGAATTACCATATGATACAGTGTTTTAGTTTCTACCCAAAAGAATTGAAAACAGGTATTGAAAAGATATTTATGCACTATTTTCCATAGCAGAGTTATTCCTCACAGCTCTCCAGTGAAAACAACCTAAACCTCTACCACTAATGAATGAAAACACAGTGTGTTATATAGATACAAGGGAACATTTTTAGTTCTAAGGATCAATGAAGTTCCATTATGAGATACAACATGAGTGGGCCATGAAGATATTGTTGTACTGAATGAAGTAAATCAGACACTGCAAGACACATGCTGTTTGAGCTCACTATGTGGGAAACCGAAACAGGCCAGTTCCCAGGTCAGAAGGTAAAGTAGTGGTGCCTCGTACTATAGTGAGTAGGGAATTGGGGAATTATCCTTTTATTAGTGGAGAATTTCAGTTTGTGATGATGAACAAATTCTAAATATAAATAGTGACAGTTACAGCACATTGTGAGTGTAACTAGCACCACTGAATCATGCACTTAAATATTGTAAAATCATACATTTTGTTATGGATATTTGTTATGTATATTTTAAAAAGGAAATGTGCAGCTCTGCCTTATTAATTTTAACAATTACGCAGTGTTTTATTGTGAGGATGCAGCACACTTTATTAAACTGCACCTTCAAATCAGTATTTTTATTTCTTTTTAGTGATAGCGAAGTAAGAAAGCTGCAATTTACATTTTTTGCATACATGTTCTTATCAGTATCTGGGAATATATCCATGGTCAAGTCCATCTGTGAGGATATAAACAGGTTAGTAAATGTGAATGATTTAGAGTTTGATATAGTCAACTAAATTGACATCTAGATAGATTATACTGAATTAAGTATGGTACTGTTAATTTTCTGCATATCCTTCTCTATACAAATTACCGTCAATATAATTTATTTGTTTTATTAAAAACCTGAGAGAGAGAGGGAGAGAAGGAGAGAGATTGATTCTGCCAGGAACAGTCATGGCAGAGTACCACTGTCTAGGTAAACACACAGGAGTCAATTCACTCCTCCTGCAGGAGGCTGGGGTTCTGAGATGGGGGTGTCAGCCTTCCTGGCTCTCACCTGACTGCCCTGTCACTGTGCCCTCATTTGCCTGACAAAAGCAAGCTTCTTAGAAGGACAGAAATTCCATCAAGAGGGCCTCATTCTCATGATCTCATCTAACTTCCTTTTCAAAGCCCTCACTGCCAAATTTCATTCCTGTGAGTAGGGGGTAGTCATGTGACTCACAAAGTGACATCAATTTTAAGTCTGCCTGCTGAACGACATGGATAATATAATGTAGCCTTTAGACCCTGATGCAATGAATTTACTTCCAGAGATAACTGGTAATAATACCAGTATGTACACAGTACTCATTGCTTTTGAAGGTTATTCTGAGCTTATGTGTTCATGTAAGTATCTATGTGTGTTTGTAATTTGAGAATAAAAATGTAGTGTTTCATTCTAACTTCTTATTGGCTGTTGCTCTTACACAGACTAGATATCTCTGTTCCTCCTCTTATGTACTATAAGCTCACGTGTGTTCTTGTTGTTTTTGACCAATTTGTCATAGTTCATGATGCATGGTCTCATTTTTAGATGATTGCTTAACACCCACTGCTGTCCATGCTAGACACAATCAGAAGGGATAAACATAGCAGTAGAAATGTAAGCCTTGTGAGAGTCATTACTTTAATTATAGATGGAAATACAACATTGAAATTGTTAAGTGTATTATTTTTATCCTGGATGCTGGAAAATGAATTGACCATAAAGACATGTTCCTCTCAAATAAACCTGTAATTTGATTTACAGCAAAGACAAAACCTCCACCAAATGACTTAGAAAGTAAAAAGCAATTTACAAATTTATCTGGAAAAGTGGAAAATGAGGTCAGGAAATCAAGAAAATCGCGTCATTCATATGTACAGTATTCATTTAACAATTTCTGAGTAGAGCTTTCGTTGGAAAAAAGCAGCCACCTCCTCATACGGAATATACTTTTGAAGAGCAAGGTGTTGAGTATACAATAATGAAGCCATAGAGTTGGAACTCACATCGGCTGAGAAAGAGGGAAAGCTGGTGCTGTACAGAGTAATTAAAGGCACTTTCACATAGGCAAGTCAAGGAACAGCTGTCTATGCTGCTGACATTTTAATCGGTGGTGACATTTCGGCTAACTTCAGAATAATGAGACCAAATGTTAAATTCATCACACAGGTCCAAGCAGGTGCGATGGCCCAGGGAGAGGAGATGATTCTGCAGGAACTCTGGTAAAAGCCAGGGAGTGAAGGGGAGGGTGACCAGAGATCCCATTAGAGAGGCAAGGAAGGCAGCTTCTCAGGGTTATGTGCACCACAGTTACAATGCTGAGAGCTCAGCAATTCACAAAAAGAGTTTAGGTCAGTATTGCATGATGCAAGTTACGTCTTACAGCTGGCGCTCTGACACCTGTATTCAGAATGGATTAATCAAAAAGTTATGGACAAGGATTCCCACCATCTGTATCAATGTTCTTAGAACTATTGTGATCCACAGAGGGGAGGACAGCATTTCATAAATCTCCTAAGACATTCAGAGAGTTACATGACTGCATATTCTTGAAAACTTTTTCTGCACATACATTTTTGTAATAGTACAAATAAATTATCTAACAATAGCAGAGAGAATGGAGATATTATGCATCTGAAAAGCAAAATATTAGAAAGTCTTTACAAAGAATATTTTCAATATATATTTAAAGGTACAAGAACACATTAATGAACATGTCTGAACACCTATTTCTGTCTGTCCTACACTTTAGCTACATAGAAACACAGGGATCCACATTGGGATATCATTGAAAACATTTTTCACCATTTTCAGAATAAATCATGTTTTCTGGCTAATCAGTTAATATAAGGAAGTACTATTTTCATTTATTTAGTATATTATACTTAATTTTCTCATTTCTTCAAATATTTAATATTTTCAAATAAGAGAACCTATTATTTTCTTAAGAGACAAACAATTTAAAACTTCAAATTCATAATAGTCTGATAAGATTTCACCCTTGCATCACTGTTGTACTCTTCTATGTCTGCCATTGAATGCTAGTTGTCTATTGAAGTACAAGAGAATATTTGCTTTATTTTGTAAGTTATAGCTAGTGGAATTAAAAACAAATCTGAGCTTAACTGTGTCACTGCCAGTTTATTTGAGTTTAAGAACATGTGTTTAATATAATGTTAATCCATAATGATTGTACTCTGTAGACCTTGCCTATGAAATCTTCTTAAGGAAGCAGTAATTGAGAGTAGAGAGTTTAATGAATCCCAAAAATATACTTGTACAAACTATCTTTCTATCAAATCGATGGACAAGGTTGTGGCCATTTATAGATTGGAACACATTGCACAGGAAAATACTGGTGTTTCTATCACTTTTGAAACAAGAATATAATATACAATAACAAAGTTGAGTGAAGACTTCTATTAATTTCAACAAGGGAAACATGAAGAATTTCAAATTTTCTTTGAATTTTTTGGCCCTATAGTCCTATGTGTGATTTATCCTCTACCTGGTTTCTTATTTCTGCCCTTAATTCAGTCATGTTCAATTTCTATTTGAATAGCATATTTCAGAACCAGCCAAATGGCAAGAGATAAGTATGTTTTATCATCAATGTTGGTCTAAGGGTGGTAAATTGTCACTCATTCCAAAGGAGTAGTGAAATTAAAAGAGATTAAAAGTTCTTTACCTTTATATACAGAGAAGACAAGGATTTTCAAAAGTGTTAGATGAGTGAGGAGAACTGAACTTGAGGTCTCCATTTAAGTCGTGATTCTCTGTAACCTTTGCCGTTGCTCCCATTCCCGAGTCTCCCTTTCTCACCGGGCATGTGAAAGGACAGATGTCCATAAAGCCTCCTTTGCAGTGAGGCCCAACATAAGAATGTTTGAGCTCCTGAAACCTAAAGAAGAGCTCTTTATTTAGCCAGTATGTAAGTTTAGCGATTAGGTATACAGTGGTACCTTGGTTGATGAAATGAATTCGTTTCATGATTCTAGGGATGATGGAAGATGCTGCAGTAGTATCCGTCACCAGATGTGGAGCTTGAAAATTTTTGAATTGAAGTGTTTGTGAACAGAGGTATTATTGTATCTCAATGAATACTTTATAACTTATTTAATAATCAAGATTTTCACTTCATTATTTGTATGACACTTTTTTTGCTGTTTCTTTTTATGTGTGCTATTCCTCTTTTGCTACACAGCTTATTTACATTTCCTTATTATATATTAAAACCAAAATAGTATTATTTGCATCATACACCATTAGACACATGTAACCAAATCTTTTTCAAAAGTGATCTGAAGTAATTTAAACTGCTTATTTACTTTTAAATGTCCCTTTAAAGATGTTTTACTTTTAATTTGTATTTTACCCTTTACCATTTTAAGCTAAGACAGACAACTGTTACCATGGAAACTCCAAGCTCCAAGCATATGCTGATGAAACACTTTTATTTATCTGTTTTTCCTTTTTTTTTTTTAACTCTTGAAGACAACTAACTATGAAACATAGAAATGCCGTTTAATGGAAGCCTACCCTCTCTGACTTTAAGTTTGAAAAAGTATATGAATAAAACTAGGCAATTAACATGAGAAGAGTCAATTACCCTTGTAATTGATCAAAGAAATATATATCAACACAACCAACACTAGTTTTATTCTAATAAAGCAACTGTAACACCTCTTGGATCACAGATATATTATTGTTGCCATGGTAAATTGGTATGTTCACTTCAAGAGGCAAGGTCATATATAATAAAACATATATATATTAATATTTATGTAACCTAATTTAGAAAAGTGATGCTAGGAATTTACTTATGATTACTACTCAATGGAAGCCCAACAATTCAATATGAAGAAATTTTTATTATATTAATTGATTTAAAATATTAAAAATAAATAAATTGCTAAATATTATAAAAATGTAAAACTACCTTTTATAAACCCATTAATTGTTTAATTATTATGAAGGAAAAGTAGAATCATAAGAATGAGCTTTTCAAAGGCTATGTAAAATCATAAATGCATGTATAATAAAATTATACTTAAAATTATGTATTATTTCTAGGTTTATTATTAGGATTTAAATTGTTAATACATGTAACATACATGAAGTAGTGTCTAGCTCAGAGCAAGCCTTCAATGAACAATGGCAATAAATGTTATTATTATTGTAAACTGACTTAAGTCTATTTGACCATCAATGATTTGAGATTTTTTTATGGTAGATATGTTCAGCATCTTATAATAACTAATGGAAAATTTGTTCCAGTACAAAACCTGCTCAAAAATGTGTGGTAAGACTGAATTGACTTCACATGGTAAGTACTGAATATATTTTTCTAAATATTAATTATATTCACATAGCAGCATAGAAGAACTCTAGGAAGCTGGGACCATAATTTTATTACCAAGTCGTTTTATTTTAATTAAATCAAGATTCACCTTAAATTCTGATGTAAATACTAATATTTATTACCAAGAGGTGGTACACATATATGCATGTATTTGTCTAATTTCTTACGTCTTGCTGAAATCTCAATTTTTTCTCTCCAGGAATTCCACAAGTATACTGTTCATTAAAGTTTCTCTTGAGGCACAATTTTTATCATAGCACCTTGAGCAAATCTTTCTGCTTAGATTAGGCAAGGTATTCTCTCTTAGAGAGAGTGCACTATGTCCTCATCATTAGCTCCAAGAGCTACTCTCAGAATCTATGCTACTAAACTCAACAAATTTTCATATCATTGGCACTATTATAATGTATATGTATGTAATTTCAATTTAATCTGTACAATTTACTACCAGTAAAGATACCAAAGAGAAAACACACTACTAACATCTCTATGTTGTTTGGCAAACATTCTCAGAAAGCTTCATCCTCACAGCACATATTATTAGAGAGCTTTGTCTGTTTGCTAACTACCCCTAGGGTAGAGATGAGAACTAATTAACACACACAGAATTATTGTACTGCCTATGCTGAAACGCTTTAAAACAAGTTTCGGATTATAATATATATATGTCATGATGATCGTTATTAGTGAATATTATTGAAATTATTGTATTGATGAAAACACATTAGCGATGGGGAGGCCTTATAGTATGATGCATGCATGAGGTCATTAAATCACGGTTAATAGATATACACTCAAGAGTATTAATTTTACTTACATATGGGCTAAAATTTCACATCTGCTAACAACCCTAATACTAATGAGCTACAGGAGACATGGTCCAAAGAACAACTGCAGGTATTTTTTGAAGAAAACTCTTCTATATTCAGCTTTACTTGAATTCATCAGTAACTGGTGGGAATCAGAACAGCCAAAATAATTTGTCATTTAAGATGGTACAGACAGAGACCCTGAGATGTTCTTATTAATAGTGTAAAAGCCCCAATGCACACCCCCATGCCACCAAAAAAAAAAAATCTCCCACTTTAAAGCAAACATCATGGGAAGATTCAGAAGTTACCAGTCATCCCATGGAATTAGGATAAGTTGAGAAAAGAAGCCTGGCCAGAATTAACTTCGTGCTATTTTCTTTAACCACATCCACTCAGTGGCTCACTGCTTCTCTTAGATTGGATCCCAGGGATTCATATAATTAAGCTAAAACTTATTACTGTTTGTTTTTATTTATGGACCTATTTATTGGGTTCCAAGAACTGCACCCAGGGTCTTGTGAATGTTAGGCACATTCCCTACAATTGAGCTACATAGCCAGCCCCTTAAATATTGATTTTAAGCTTTAGCATCCATTTACCTGCTTAAGTAACATGGGTTTATTGTAGCGCTATGGAACAAATTCAGTCATTCTCATGGTGTTTTCTAGTACAATGATTGGAATTCTTGGGGGAGTTTTTGCCATTACATGTCTTGGTTTCTCCATCATAGGTGAAAATGTCAATATTGCTCATTTCATAGGATTATTCTTAAATTAAAAATATGCATATTATTGCATTGAACACAGTAATTGTTTGGAAGATGGTTGTCTTTACTGATATCTTATTTGACTGGTTAGGAGCATGTTTCATGTGAAATATAATTTTTATGGCCAAGTATTTGTGCTGAAATAAAGTCTTTTTATATTTCTTAACATAAATATTGTACAGAGTTATAGTACTTACCTGAGACCATAAGATGAAGGTGATGAATGATTTCAATTTATACTGATGACAGACTTATGTGAAACCCTTAGGGAATATGGTAGCAAGAGCTAATGTCATTAATCATTTTATTTATCACAATAAATTTCAATGGGGAGTTATCTGTTGACAAGAACAAATGTTAGGAAGGGTGAAATTAATTTATGAATACAAATAAATGGCTGTACCTAAAGTTATGCTATGCAGATATCTATTATAAATAAATTAGTTTCTACATGGGTCTGAGTGTCAATAAAATCGGAAGGTGGCAGTAATCACGTATATTCCAGTATCAGCATTTCACGTTGATGTACAACGTGTAACTCTGATTGGTCCATTCCAAGCACAGAGAGGACGTACCAATCTTAATGTCATTCATTTTACGACAGTCTGTGGGAACCACTTCTGACGTCCTTTGATCTCAATTTCTGTTATTAGAAGAGGAACACGGAGTACAGAGTGCTGAGCCTGCAGGGCTCATTACTATTCTGCTCCTCCACACATAAAATCTTCACAATGCATAAAATCTATTTCAGCTCAGATATTCACTGCTTTCTAATGGAATTTGTATGTATTATGTGTTTCAGATGGAATTTGTCTCTACCACTCTGGTCATCAAAGTGTCCCATTTTCTCTAAATTGTACCATTTTGAAGCAGTTTGCAATGCACATTTAATGGAGGATATGGAATGAGGAATCAAATCCGAAAGGAAACTCTGCAAGGTGGTCCGAGAGGACCGCACAGAGACTCAGTGCCTGGGGCTGTTAGAGCCTGGGTTGAGAGGTCAGGGTCAGGCATCAGCTGGTTCCCTTAGGGCAGCATTGGCTGGGTGCTTGGACAGAGCTCTAGAATATCGCCTCTGCTATTGACTTACAAATATGGTTTAACCAAGGCACATTTTGATACAGGAAACCAGAAAATTGACCAAGTAGTCAGTGGGTGTCTTATTCACTTTCCCGTCACTGGACAAACAAGTTAAAAGAGTTAAGGATTGTTTTGGCTCACGGTTTGAGTTCAAGGTAGCCTGGCTCCAAGCCAAAAACAGCAGGGTAGGAGGGCATGGCTGAGGCAAGAACTCAACTGCAGGACAAGCAGAAAACAGAGAAGGGAGGGCCTTGGCCAGGCAGCCCAGTGACCCAACCCTCAGGCTGCACCTCAGAGAGGGAGACGCTGGGGACACTTTTTAGGTCTGAACTATAAGAGTGGGGTGTGGGTGTTGATAAGCATAGCGTCCTCTCCTGAGCCCCAGTCAATGAGCAATTCCAAGGCCCGCTCATGCCATTTTTGTATAGCTTTGAAAACAGAGAGCACTTATAACAGCAAAAACAGGCAGACGGACAGACAGACAGATGATAGAATTTTGTGACAATGCTGCTGCACACATGGAGCATGACATTAATGCACAACACTGGTGCATGATTTACACTGAATTTAGACAAGTTAATTTATTTAATATTGGAAATGTTAATAAGATGTCCTGAAAAAGCAAAACTGCATGATTAACACAAAGATATCACGTGCGTAAATGAAAGCCCTGACATGTGCTTAGCGGTGGAAGTCAATATTTTATTCTTTATAAATTTCTTTTTCATGGGACAGTCTCTAACTTAGATGAAGAAACTGAGACTGGAAAACATTTTGACCTGTCTAAGATCACAAAGCTTACCCCTGACAAACCAGGGACCTGAGCTGTTTCTTTTAATTCTAAAGTCCATTATATATGTTATATATAAACTGTGTACACACTTCAGAAACAGAAAAACTGCATGATGTTTGTTCAACAGATGGTGTTACCTTTGTATGGGGGAACATAGAAGATGTCGTATATCACAGAAAACCCACTCCACTGCTGAACCTTAGAGAAGAAACTGAAAATGCATGGGCAGCAGTCTCAGTGCCAAGGTTACCCGAGCAGCAGTTTGTCGTACTAATAAATGTCCGAATGTCCGGAAGCTCAAGGCTGCCACTTTTCGCATCTCTTATTGTTGTAGAGGTCAAAGGTTACTTGTATCAATCTCATGATATCTCATTAAATTTAGTATTAAAATATTTATATAAGTTTTCCTTTTCCGAAGTGTGTATACATTTTTGGTGGACTCTGTATATTGCTTTTATACTTTAGAAATTCCAAATGCATCCAATGCAGACACAAAGTATATGGAGTATTGTACACATCAGCTTCTTGTACACAGCTTCTATAGCTGTGAATAGTTTATCATTCATGTTTCACTTATCTGTTCATCTATTCTATATTCACACAATTATTTTTAACCAGTTTGATGCCAAGAAAGTAAACTATGAACCTGTCATTTCTTCTTCTACATGATAAGAATACTTTAACAGGGTGTCTGGAAGTACTTGAAGCCTTGGAGAGTTTAAGGGAGCCTGAGCAATGCCGAGGTCTGGTGGTTGGTCACAGACATGTGGCCCTGGGTTCACAGGGTCCTGCAAGAGGACAGTACTCCCCGCAGTAGAAAACAGTTGTTCCATACTGTTAATTCCAAAGAGGCCATATTCTCAGTAGAGGTCTTTGTGAAAATGCATGTCACACTTAGATATCAAATTTGATTCTTTATTCAAAATCTGCAAATGTGTACTATTAAAGTAGGATTTTCATAAATACAATAATCACCGAGGCTATAAAATCAAATTACCTTAATCCGGAAACATGGTGGTTGGGAAATTAACTTCAATGAATTGATATTGCCAGCCTAATGATTGCAGTGTTCATTTGCATTTTCATATCTGTATATATAATTGACAATTTTCACTCGAATTCAGCAGTACTGAGCAAATGATGACTTGATTTACCACCTGCTTCTCTAAGCACAAAGTGTATATATAAAAGCCATGGATACTGTCCTAATTGAAATGAGTGTCTACTGTATGAAGATGTAACTCTCAGCCTTCCAGAACATACTGTATAGTCAACTTTGTGTTACAACAGGAAAATGTTGGAGGCAATTTATTTATAGAGAAAAAAAGTCTGCTCAGCTTATGATTCTGCAGACGTCAGCCCGTGATTGGGCAGCCCCACGATTTGGGACTTTATTCAGGAAGTCAGACGGCAAAGGTGGGGGGCATGTTACAGAGTACAGTACTCACAACCCGAGCCAGGAAGCACAGAGAGAGGCAGGACTAGGGCTTGCTAAATCCTCAGCAATGCAGCCCAGCATCTAAGGGTGCCACTTGGGCCGCAGCTCAAAGATCCACAACCCCTCGCAGTAGCACAATGCCGAAGATCAATCCTTCCCTATGTGGCCTCTTGCTGGGTACTTCCCACATTCCAAAAATAGCCACACTATAAACATCAAAACAATGTAGTTTTTTGCTAATATGACCCATTGCTATTTGACTATTTTTGTTCATGAGGGAATTAAGAATTTTATGACTGGCAACATTACATAAAATGTGATTAATCCCATTTGAATCCTTGTGTCGCTCAGTTTTATTATACACTTAAATAAACTTGCATTAACTGCAACCCTTTTATAATTCATTTAAATAACACAGCCAATGTGGCAGTTAAATATTTTGTATACATTTTGTTGATCAGTAATCTGAAGGGTGTGACAAGCACATAATTTTCCCAAGGTCATATAGCCAGTAAGTGTTAGAGCTAGAAAACTTACCAAGGATTTCTAAAACCAGATCCCTTGATAGGATGTTGATATTTCTTCATATTTTTTCATCATTTACTCCCTCCAGGAAAGTATGGAGAATTATCTTCTAAAATATATGTTGCATCTTTGTTTACCCAACAAAACCGTCATACTCTGGTACTTGAGTGCTTTGAAACTTGTCAAATTTGGTACACAGTGAATTTTGCCAAGAAAAGTTTGTCTTTGTCCTTGTCGTTTTTTTTGGTACTCCATGCATAAGCCACAAATTGTTGGTGTTGATTGCCTGGTGGTTCGCTACCCTTTCCAGATGAAACAGCTTGGTTGGTATTCATCCTCTTTGATACTCATCAGGACTCCTAGACTCAATTAACATGAGTACCTGGGTATCACTGTCCTCTAGTAGCAGCAGCTGTAGTGCAGCCTTTTCTATTCAGAAACACCATCTACCAGCCCCCCGGGAATCCCAGTCAAAATGACATCTAAAATTAGTCCTCATACTTAGACTGATTCCAGGTGGAGCAGATCTCTAAATAAATACAAAGTGATACTAAGAGAAATATACATTTTCCATTGTACTCTCCTAGCAAGATGTCTTGGACTAACACATTATTTATGGTAATTAAGCCCACATTCTACAGCCATGACTTTAGATAGACTATCTTGCAAGTTACATAATCCTCAAGGGCCAAAGCAGAACTTACACAATCTGAGCATTCTACACTGTGCAAGATAACCTGAAAATGTCACACATATGCACACGCACACACACACACACACACAGTCATTATTGTAGAGACACAAGTACTACACTGGAAGGAGGGTGCTGGAGAGTCACCTGCATGTCCCTAAACTCTGTCCTCTGGTTATGCCTCTTGAATTTCCACATCCTTCAAACGGCTCCTGAAGAATCCTGAGGGCTGGGGATTTAGCTCAGTGGTTCTGCCACCTGCCTTGCAAGTGCAAGGTCCTGAGTTTGATCCCCTGTACCAAAAAAAAGAAAAAAAATCTTGGATTCCAGTCATTTTAATTTTATCATGTGATCCTATATGTTGGCTCAATGTTCTTTGAATGGTTCTTTTTGATTCCACACTATTCCAAGAACAATTTTTATTTTATTGACACTCAGAATTGCCCATTGTAAAAACAACTGATTCATGTATAACATCTGACTGTGCACATTTATGGTCCTGGGCTTTCCTGTCTCAAGTGGCTTTTCTTTTAGTGACACCGTAGTTAGGTCTTCTTTATTTTAGTAACTATTATTCTCAAACCAGAATTCTATCAGTCTATTAAACATGATAAATCAGTTGAATTTCTTGCCAGAAATGTTTTCTTAATCAAACTCAGCTGCCACCATTCTAGTCAAACCACCTCAGTTCCCACGGTGGAAAAGGTTTTCAATTTGTGTCCTTTCAATCCTGGGCCTATCTTCATAGATTTGCCAACTTTCCTCATGTGTTATGCATAGATATGTACAGAAAAAAATAAATGCATGATAGCTAATTCTTAGAAATAATCATACCGACCTTTGTTTTTAAGCTTTTAATAACTATGGTTGAACTGCAGTAAATCTCAAAACTTTTACTCTATCTTTTGTAATCCTATTACCACTGATGAAAATGTAAATCATACCACTCTTTATCTCCTGTAATAATTTCAAATACACAGACTTGTTTCTCACCACATGACTGTTTTTTTTTTCTTCACATAACTGTTATATATGCTATTTTCTTGACTACATCATTGTTTTCTCCCAGGGACTTCTACTATATGCTATTTCCTCTGAAAGAAATTAAGAACTCCTTGGGCTAAATTTAGGCACTTCTGGCACATGTTCGCAGTGAACTCAGTAGATTCATAATATCTGGAACATATTTTTATCCTATCCCACATACTAGCCATAAGTCTTAAATGATATAAGGAGAGTGATGAATTCAAAATTCAAGCACTGCTCCATGCGCCATTATAGAACAAGGTTTGCACATAGTATGTATAAGACGTATTTGTTGTTTCAATTAATTCATAATAATTTTTTTAACATAGAGTACTATTTGTTTCAGAATCTCATCATTGCCAATTTTACTCTGGTCCAATTCCATTGTAGTTAGGTTTTCTTTTACAGCATTCATTTAGGCCATGATTGCAATTTCTTTCAACTCTCTCAAGCACGCTTCTGTATTGTGTGCTTCTGAAGGAAGGAGGGAGGGACATCATTTTTGGTGCTAGTGGAGCATAATGTTGAATATAACCCTGGTCTTCATAGTATACTTATCCTTAGGTGTTTGAAAACTCTTACAATTCTTTAATAAAATTCACTATTTTATATATCTTGCTGTTTATCAGAGAATTATGAGAAAATATTTTGGGAACATTATGATGTTTCAAGACCTCTACCCTCCATCAAAAAAAAATGAAATTTAAATGACTATGTATTTCAAAAGATGTATTATTTCATATATTCCATACTCACATAAAAGTTTCCCTGATATAGTTGAGATGGGCTCATTCAGAAAGACATGTTCTTGGGCCACTTACAGTCTGTGGGAATCAAATCTTTCTTGTGGAAAATTTTCTGAAAATAACATCCACTTTTTTTTTGGTATTGAATCCAGGTCTTCAATCATGCTAGGACTGTCCTCTGCTACTGAACTAAACTCCCACCTCTGTCCACGTTTTAAAGTATAGATGTTATTGCATCTGCACTGTGTACAAAAAACTAACTATGATCTCTAATATTTGCCAAATTCACAAGCTAAAAGTAGTTTTTGGTGTAGATCCATGATGTCATTTCTCATTGCTGTTCTTGCTACCGGTCAGAAAACTTCGTTACTATTAAAGTAATAATGAGGTTGTTGCTGTTGTGGGACCACTTTCCAGTCAGAATGAAATGCTGGTGTCTCCCTCAAAAGCTGGACACTGAATGGAAACAGTGCATTTACTCTCTTCTATTGAATATGTAAACAGAAGATCTTAGTGCAAATGTTAATGACAATTTTAGTGACATTCCCTAAGCTATCATTGTACTACATGGCAAATTTATATTCCTTCAATTTCACAAATGGTGGGATCATGGAGAATTGGTATGATAATCATAACATTATTATTTCTTACTACCATGTTTACTTATTCCTCACTGGAGTCTATCTTCTTAGTTGTTTTAGAACATTCAAACCATAAATCTGCTTGGTCTTTTTCTGAGCAGACTATGTATTTAAATTTACTATGTACTTCAAGACACACATACAGGAATTTTACATTCTTAGCAATTTTTTTGTTAAATTCTTTTATTGGTACATTTTAGGTATACAACACAATTACATTTCTCTTTGGGAATTGTACCTTTACATAATGGATCTTGGTTCTTATTTTTTCCCCATTCCTAGCCCTCCCTTCACGCCCTCCACCCTTCCCTATTTACAAAGACTTTATTTCCATTTTTTCCATTTCTCATCATTTTTCCTTTCCCTTCTTTCCTTTCCCCTGCCCCTCCCACTACCCCTACCCATTTGGACATTTTCTTCCTATTTTGCATTATTGATTATTCATTCTAATCATTGGTACATTTTAGGTATACAATATAATGACATTCATCATTAGAAATTTGCACCTTTACATAATCTCTCTTTGTTCTTATTTTTCAACGTTGCCCAGTCCTCCCTTCAACCTCTCCATTCCTTCCTATTTACAAAGATTTTGTTCCTACTTTTCCATTTTTACATATTAATCCTTTTCCCTTCTATCCTTTCACCTAGCCTTCCCAATTCCTTCCCCTTTGCCCCTTTTCTTCCTATTTCACATTATCTATTATACATTTAAGTCCTTATTTACACTTTCAGTTTCTCACATCAGAGAAACTATTCGGTATTTATACATGTGTGTCCTATTTATTTCACTTAAGAGTATTGCCTCAATGTGCGTCCACTTAGCTATAAATGTCTCTAATTTCTCATTTTTTATGGCTGAGTAGTACTCCATTTTATTTTAAAAACCCCACATTTTCTTTATCCAGTCTCCAGTTGATGGTCATTTGGGCTGTTTCCAAGTTTTAGCTATCACAAACTGTGCTGCTATGAACATGGGTGCACATATATCACTGTGGTATGATTCTTGTAATTCTTTGGGGAAGATCTCCAGCAGTGGAATAACAGGGTCAAATGGGACTTCCAGTCCTAGTTCTTTGAGGTATCTCCATACTGATTTCCACAGTGGTTGCACCTGTCTACACTCCCACCGGCAGTGGAGTAAGGTTCCTCTTTCCCCACAGCCCCGCCAGCATTTCTTATTGGTTGATTTCATGATAGCAGCCATTCTTTCTGGAGTGAGGTGGAATCTCAGCATTGTTTTCATTTGCATCTCTCAAACGACCAGTGATGTTGAACATTTTTTCATGTATTTATTTGCCATTTCTACTTCTTTGTTGGAGAAATGTCTGTTCATTTCAGATGCCCATTTTTTGGGTTGGGTCTTTAAATTTGGGAGGTCTGATCTTTTTAAGTTCTTTATAGATTTGAGACGGTAGACCTTTGTCTGAGGAACAGCAGGTGAAGATTTTTTCCCATATTGTAGGTTGTCTCTTCACACTGCTGGTGGTTTCTCTTGCTGTGCAGAAGCCTTTTAATAAGAAGAGATCCCACTTGTTGATTGTTTGTGCTAGTTCACGGGCAACTGAGGTTCTGTTCATAAAATCTTTTCCTACACCAATGCCTTTAAGAGTTCTACCTAACCTCTGTTCCAACTTGTTCAGAGTTTCTATTTTAGTATTTAGATCTTTAATCCACTTTGATTTTAGTTTAGTGCATGGTGAGAGATATAGGTCTAGTTTTAATCTTTGGCAAGTTGAAGCCCAATTTTTCCAGCACCATTTATTAAAGAGGCTATCTTTCCTCCAGTGAGAGTGTTTGGCTCCTTCATTGAAGATGAGATGGCTCAGTGTGTCTGACGTTGTTTCTGCATCTTCTAATCTGTTCCACTGCTCCTCAGGTCTGTTTCTTTACCAGTACCATGCTGCTTTTATCACAGTAGCTTTGTAGTATAGTTGCAGGTTGGGGATTGTGATACTCCCTACCATGTCTCTGTTACCTAGAATTGCTTTTGCTATTCTGGGTCTCTTCTTGTTCCAAATGAATTTTTGGATTGTTTTCTCAAGTTCTATGAAGTATGCTGCTGAGATCTCAATTGGAATTGCATTAAATCTATATAGCAGTTTTGGAAGTATGGCCATTTTCACTATATTAATCCTTCCTACCCAGGAGCAGGGGATGTCTGTCTATTTTCTGATATCATATTCAATCTCTATTATCAGAGTGCTGTAGTTTTCAGAGAAGAGGTCTTTGATTTCTTTTGTTAGGTTGATTCCTAGGTATTTCAGTTTTTTGGATGTTATTGTGAAAGGAATTATTGGCCCTATTTCTCTCTCAGTGATCCTGCCATTCATGTAGAGGAAAGCTATTCATTTTTGTGTGTTGATCTTGTAACCAGCTACATGACTGAATTTGGCTATTAAGTCTAGAAGACTTTTGGTGGAGTTCTTGGGGTCTTCTATATAGAGTATCATGTCATCTGCAAATAATGACAATTGGACTTCTTCATTTCTTATCTTTATTCCTTTTATTTCTTTCTCTTGTCTAATTGCTGTGGCCAGTGTTTCTAGAACTATGTTGAACAAGAGTGGTGATAGTGGACATCCTTGTCTTGTTCCTGATTTTAGTGTGAAGTATTTCAGTTTTTGACCATTTAGTATGATATTGGCTGTTGGTTTTTCATAGATGGCTTTTATCAGTTTGAGGTAGAAACCATCTATTAAAATTTTTTGTAGGGTTTTTATCTAAATGCATGTTGGATTTTGTCAAATGCTTTTTCTGCATCTATGGAGATAATCATATGTTTTTTGTCCTTGGTTCTATTGATATAGTGTATTACATTGATTTGTGTATATTGAACCATCCCTGCATCCCTGGAATGAATCCCACTTGATCAGGGGGTATGATCTTCTTGATAATCTTCTGCATTCTGTTTGCCAGTATCTTATTAAGGATTTTTGCATCTATGTTCATTAGTGAGAATGGTCTATAGTTCTCTTCTTTGGTTGAGTCTTTCTCTGCTTTTGGGATCAAGGTGATGCTTGCTTCCAGGAATGAATTTGGGAGTATTGCTTCCCTTTCAATTTCATTGAAGAGTTTAAAGAGTAGCGGCAGCAGCTCCTCTCTAAATGTCTTGTAGAATTCAGCAGTGAAGCTATCAGCACCTGGGCTTTACTTAGTTGGTAAGTTTTTAAATACATTTTCAATTTCATTGGTTGATATTGGGTTGTTCAGAATTTTTAGGTCTTCTTCGTTCAACTTTGGTAATTCATATGTATCTTGGAATCTGTCCATTTCTTCTGTGTTGTACACCTTATTGGCTGATAGGTTCTGGAAGTAGGTATTGATGATACTCTGGATTTCTACTGGGTCAGTGTAATTTCACCCTTTTCATTCCTAATTGCATGGATTTGGGCCTTTTCTTTCCGTTTTCTGATAAGGTTGGCTAAGAGTTTGTCAATTTTGTTGATTCTTACGAAGAACTAACTCTTGGATTCATTGATTTTTGTATCAGTCTCTTAGTCTCCTTTGCATTGATTTCTCCTCTGATCTTTATAATTTCCTCCCTTGTATGAGCTCTGAGGTTGTTCTGCTCTTCTTTTTCTAGAAGCTTGAGGTGCAGCAACAGTTTGTTTAATTGGGCTTGTTCTGTGTTCCTAATATGCATATTCACTGCTGTGAATTTCCCTCATAAGACTGCTTTCACTGTGTCCCATAGATTCCAATATGTTGTATTGTCATTGTCATTTAGTTGAAGGAACTATCTGATTTCTTCTTTAATTTCCTCTGTGACCCATTGGTAATTCAGAAGTGTGTTGTTCAATTTCCATGTGTTTATGAAATTTTTTGAGTTTGTTTTGCTATGGATCTCCAATTTCATTGCACTATGGTCTGATAATATATAGGGGGTAACTTCAATGCCTTTGCACTTACTTAAACGTGTTCTATGTGTGAGTATGTGGTCTATTTTGGAGAATGACCCATGTGCAGCTGAGAAGAATGTGTATTCTTATTTTGTGGGGTGGAAGACTCTGTAAACATCTGTTAAGTTCATTTGTTCAAGAGTTCTAATTTGTTCAATTGCATTCTAGTATTTCATTACTTATTTTTAGTCTAGTTGATCTATTTGTGACAGTGGGGTGTTGAGGTCCCCCACTACAATTGTGTTAGTGCATATATGACTTTTCATGTCCATTAGTATTTGTTTTATATAGTTGAGTGCACTAGTGTTTGGTGCATAGATATTTATGATTGTCATCTCTATCTCTTGGATTGTTCCCTTTACAAGGATGTGGTGTCCTTCTTCATCTCTCTTAATCAGTGTTGATTTGAAATCTACTTGATCTGCAAGGAGGATAGCTACTCCTGCTTTTTTTCATGTTCCTGTTGCATGGAGTACTGTTTTCCACCCTTTAGCTTTCAGTCTATGAGTTTCATTTTGAATGAAGTGTGTTTCTTGTATGCATCATGTTGTTGGATTTTGCTTCTTGACCCATTCTGCCACTCTATTTCTTTTGATTGGTGAATTGAGACCATTAACTTTGATGGTTATAATGGAAATGTATTGACTTGTCATTGCCATGACTTTTTCTTTTTGTTGGGTTCTCCCCCTTTACATTTAATTTCTTGTCATGCCAGATGGGTTCATTTTGCTTTGCTTCCTGGGGTTGTGATCCTCAATGTCTGTTCCTAGGATAGTGTGTAAAATTATTTGGAGTGCTGGTTTGGTATTTACGAAGTTCCTAAGGAGCTCTTTGTCATGAAAGTATCTTATTTCTCCATCCATTTTGAAAGATAGTTTTGCAAGGTACATCAATCTGGATTGGAGGCTGTTTTCTTTTAGGGCTTGGAATATGTCCCTCCAAGCTCTTCTTGCCTTGGGAGTTTGTGTTGAGAAGTCTGCTGTGATTCTGATGGGCTTTCCTTTGTATGTGATTTGTTTCTTTTCTCTGACTGCTTGGAGAACTTTGTTCTTCTGTTGTGTTTCTGGAATCTTAACAATTATATGCCTATGTGTAGATTTTTTTTGAACAAGGCTATTTGGAGTCCTATATGCCTCACTTATCTGTATGTCTAGCTCTTTTCCCCTGCTTGGGAAGTTTTCTGCCATTATTTCTGTGAAGAGATTTTTTTATGTCATCTGTACTCTCTCTTGTGTCTTCATTGAACCCAGTCTTATGTTATTCTTCTTTGTATCATTTAGCAGCTGCTGGATTGATTTCTCATGTTCCTTTATAATTTTGAAGCAATTTTTCTTTTCCTGGTCACTAATTTCAATCTTATCTTCTATATCTGAAATTCTGTCCTCACATTGGCTCATTCTGTTGTGTAGACTTTCAATGGAGTTTTTCATGTCCTGGAAATCTATTTGCATCTGTTTTATGGATTCTATTTGTTTCTTATGTTGGGATTCCATCATGTTCCTCAGCTCCTCTCTAGATTTATTAATCATGTCTTGCACTAAGAGCACAATCTCTCCTGTGACCTGAGAGATTATTTCTGATTTCATTTTTTCCAGATCCCCTTTTGTTGCCAGTTCAGTGGGTCCAGGAAGTTGAGTATCAGAGTGTTCCATCTCATTTCCCTTTGGGGTTGCTGTAGGTGATCTGGAAGTCTGGTTTTGAGACTTATTTATTTGTTTTCTCATTTCACCTGGGGCAGGGGGCTGTTAGCTCCTGCACAGATTACCTCCTCTGAGCTGGGAGAGGTGGGACAGGGGCTGGGAGCAGCGGTAGGGATGGTGACCCAAAAGCCCTTTCCTGTATGCTGGGAGCAGCAGGAGGGATGGTGGCCAGGAAGCCCCTTTCTCTGGACCAGGAGCAGTGGGATGGCAGCTCAGAAGCCCCTACCTCTGGGCCAGGAGTGGTGGGAGGGATGGTGGCCCAGAGGTCCCTTCCTCTGGGCCAGGAGCAGTGGGACAGAAGGTTGCCCAAAAGCCCTTTCCTCTGGGCTGGGAACAGCAGGAGGGATGATGACTGGGAAGCCCCTTTCTCTGGACCAGGAGCAGTGGCATGGTGGCTCAGAGGCCCCTGCCTCTGGGCCAGGAGCAGCAGGACTCAGTATCTTGGTCTGGTGGTCTGGTGTCCTCTGCATCTTTGTAGTGTGGAACCAGGTGGCTGTACAGAGGAGTGGCATGGGGCAGAGGGTGTCCAGTGGATTGTTTCCAGGGTGCAGTCTGATTCGGTGTGTTCTGCTTGACTCGCTACATTGGTAGGGCATATGCAGACCTGCCTGTCTGCAGGGGGCTGATTCCCATTCTTAGCAATTTTACCTTTCTTTGATTTTGAAGGCTATCACTTATGAATGGCATCTTCCATTTGAAACCGACTGCAGCATAGTATCTTATTTATGTGAGCCACGGAGATGGTCAATGTTGTGTGTTACAAATAGAATTACCTTTTATTTTTCAGCTCTTTCTATTGCATCTTTTCATATATAGTTTATATTTGAGTGACTCGGTTTAAAATGAGGAGAGCGGAAAAGCCAGCCCAGGGATTTATGCTATGAATAAATAATCACACGGGGAGATGGAATTGTTACTCCCTCTACAGATAAATTTAACAATTACAGAGCATTTCACATATGCTTTGCAAAGCCACACACAAATTATGTTTTGTGACAGGCCTGAGGGTATGTGGCTCCCTAGCACACAAGAGTGGATCACTGCTATAACAACCAGCAGTTGTCTGTGAAACTCCAACCCAGAGGATGCAGTGTTCCTTAGCTTTATGATGTTCTTTATTTGAACATAATTCCATCAAGCCTGAGATCAAAGTAAGGAGAAGATAATCAACCCTGAACCTCTGTTTAAATGTATTCCAATTTTTCAATTTGAAATAGAAATTTAGGACTTCTCTCACCCAATAGCACAATATTTATTTGTTTTCATAGAAAAATCAACAGCAATAATTGCGCATTAGCTTCTATTGGATATTGGTGGAATCACTTATATATCAAAGTAAAAGTGAACAGAGTTAAACAGGGTTTTGCAATAAAAGAAAGGTCAGACTCAATCTGAGCAAAACCTGAATGAAATAAAGAGTGAGGCTAGGAGGATCATAGGAGTCCATGTTTACTAGTTCGCCTTACTGTAAGGAAAGTAAATTTTCTCATATTTCATGACAAAAGTAGTTTAACAACTTGAAGCGAATCTCTTCAAAGTTTGGCTGTCCCTTAGAGACAGGGAGACAGGGAGGCACTCTTCTTTGAAGATCAGATTTCTATGAGAACTCCTGGGCTTTCACTGAAAGACACTCCTGAGCCATGAAAACTACAAGTTTTTTAAAGATTTACACCTCAAAGGGGAACAGACAAAGAACAGTTACAATTCCAAATGCTTTTAGGATAAATGGTTCAACAGAAAGGTGATGAACATGCCTCTAAAATTTAGTCAAGATGAGAACTTTAGGCCTCTCTCCCCCCATCCTCCTTTCTTCTCTCCTCTTCTCTTGCCCTTCTGTGTTCTCTTCATCCCATATTTCCCTCCTCTCCTTTCTCTTCCCTTCTCATTATCTAGATTTCTATGTCTATTTATCCACATTGCTTCTTTTTAAAGAGCAATTTGGGGGCTCTGGCCTTCTTCACTTAGTGAGCTTGCTGGTTTTGTTGTGAAATTATGACAAACTAAATTCAAATTCATGGCCAGATAGTAAGCTTGACAAACTGTGTACAAACTTCTGCTTTACCTTCGAAGCTGCTGTCCCAAATCATGCCTGCCAGGATAGACTAAGGCCACACATGTCAGAAGGCAGCAATAGACATCTGTCAGAGTTGTAGCAAGCATAGAATGCTTCCCTTTCTCTGCAGCCCTACACGAGCAACAGTATCCTCAATCCAATGACCCTGTACCCAGAGCAACACCTGCTTGCTGCTGGTGGACACAGGGCCCAGATCTCCTAGAGATATGTAGCTATGATCGAAGCCATCTTGGGACCTAAGAAATGTGAATTTGTGTTGGAGAAGAAACACATAAACAATGATGCAGCTCTAGACTCGAAGAGTTTAGAAATGCAGAAATTGTGCTCTTGGGTTTCTTGAATCATTTGCAGCTTCTCATTTCTGTTATTCATTAATCTGGCCATATGTCATTCTTGAACCACCTCAGTGTCTACCTGGGCACAGTGGTGCAGCTGTTTAATGCCAGTCATTGAGAAGACTGAAGCAGCAGGATGGATAATTCCAGGCCAGCCTCAGCAACAGAGTGAAACCCTGTCTCAAAAACAAACTCACAAACAAAATGTCCTTGTTTTCCAGTAAATTTCTCTATTTTGTTGAAGGACATGTGATTATTTTCTGTTATGAAAACCATAATAGCTTTGGCAGAGTGAATGTAGATGAAAGTGGTACTCAGCATTCTAGCATCTTCAGCACCTGCTACCCTAAGATGTAGTTCTAGAGCTAGATAGCTTTCAACTATATCATTCAGAAGAAATGATTTTTATTGTTTTAAATATCTGTTCAGCTCAAAGATTTCCCAAAAGTCACAAAAAATCTTTATTCTGGTTTTTTAATGGCTGTTCCTGTTAATAATCTCATATTTAGGTTGTTTATAGCACCAGACACAAGATAAAGGTCACATTCTTTGACTGCATTTCTTTTTAAATTTTAAACATTTGTGTGAGTAGAAACACAGGAGTTTTTTTATCTTGCTAGTGTGAACATTAATGATTTTAATCCATAAAATTAATGATAAAATCAGTGTCACTCATTTTTCAATTAAAAGTAGTTTAGATCTCCAGACCCTGTTGGAGTTTGAGGTGATGTAGTCACATCATGTTTAAATGTAGCTCATGTGTAACCCTCCTGATCCAAGCTCTCTGTGTAGGTATTTGTTTCCTGGGAGAATTCTCATCTTCATAATACTCTGGAGTTCTTTGCATCCATTTATCTTTTCCTTGGACCTCAGTGTCATTGCTTTACCATGAACGATGTTGTTATTATTCCATGCACCTCTCATAGACACTTTGGAAACTTCAAATGCTCCTCTTACTCCTCATAACTCTTTGAGGATCTATATCCACATTCATCTGCCTAGGGCTCTTACATTCATCATAGAGTATTGGATATTTTTATATACTTTATCTCCCCCAACCAGAACAAACACTTTGGGAATGAGGTTGATGATGCCTGGTGCTTACATTGTGTAACTAGAATTATACAGAATCATCTCTGGAAACCAGGGTCTCTCTAACAATGTTTGTTGATGAAATGTTCATTCCCCACACATATTAACTCCAGTTGTTATTAATACCAGCAGCAGTTTTAAGCCTGAAAAAGTTTGAGAAAATGTATTTCTCAGAATATCTAAGTTGTACTCCGAAATTTTCTCCAAACCTCATATCTAATTATTGTAACAATTAAAGAGATAAAGCATTCTAACATTATCTGGCATTTGCTTTAAAATCCATAGTCTCAGAATATATTAAATTTATAATCTTTTACAATATATTGGCTTTTAATTGTATATGCAGATTTTAATTCCATATGCACCCTTATCTTCGAGTGCCTGGCTCAAGTATTTAAAAAATATCTGTCAACAATTTTATTACCTCTACAGATTTTTTAAAACTTAAGGTTGATTGATTGAGAAATGGTAAAAAAAACCAAACAAACAAAAAACAACTCCTCCTCCCAAGGACTGCCAGTTTCTGCTCTATATATGAGAAGCTAGAAATTACTATTCCATCCTAAGAATGAAAAAAGCTGAAAAATGAAAAATCAACTTGCCCTAGATCTTCAGGTTGGGGTTACAGGGTAACCACTTTTTCCCAAATTAAAGAAACACAAAAAATAGAGGCAGAGAATCCCTGCTTTCTGAACTGAAAAATTTTAAGTATAAACTTTTGTGGAATCCACTACCAGCTTAAGAATAATTGAAGTATAATTGATGAATTGCTAGAAACTCAGTTGTGTTACTTACTTTTTTCTCATTGCTGAGACAAAATATCTGACTCCAAAATTTAAACGGGGAAGGGGTTTATTTCACTTACAGTTCATAGAGGTTTCACTCCATAGTCCATAATTGGCTGGCTCCAAGACAGGAATGGCAAACAGATATTGCAGAGGAGAAACAACATGGAGTGCACAAAGTAGCAAAGGCAACAAGAGAGATTAACAGCATCTTTCTGTCCCTTTTATCTTATTGAGACTACTGGGATTAGGGCAGTGCCAAACTAATCACTCAAGTGTAGTGGTTTAGTAATCACACGCCCTTAGCCCCAGAATCACACATTCCAGATTCAAGTACCTCTGAAAAAGAAAGTCCCACTTCATCCACATGAGGCTTTGGGGAGACATCTAAACACACACCATAATGTCAATGGAGAAAAATAATTTTCATTGAAAGTTCTATAGGCTGAAACCTCTATAAATTATGAGTGAAAATATACCTCTCCTCCTTTAACTTGTAAGTATCATGTATTGTGTCCCAGGAGAAAGAGAGGACCTAAGACAATGGCTTTAATAGCTCTTTGTTTCAGGTAAACACAATTTCATGGATCTCACAGAGGCAAGGAAAATTTGTTATGAATCTCTCAGTTAAGTGCTTCAGCAATTCTTGTCAGTCTGCATTTCAGAAAGCTTGTCCATGTCAAAATATTAACTCAAAGAAAAGTGAAGAAGGAAAAGGAAGAGGAAGGGAAAAGGTGGTAGTGGTGGTAGTAGAGGAGGAGGAGGAGGTAGAGGAGGAAGAGAAAAGAAGGCAATAAGAGAAGTTATTGTCGGTTTATGGAATAATAGGGGCCTTCAACTGAGTGAATTCAATTAAACCAAAAATAGATCAAAATGACTGACCAGTAAAGGAGAATTTTTTTCCTATTACATTAAATATCAGGCAATATTAGGTTTATTTGTTATGAAACAGGCTTCTATATTTATATATATTTTTTCTTAATAATTTGTATTGATACCTTTTATAGACAACAGAGTGTAAAACCTATCCATATTATTTCATTATCAAATGGAGGGAACTCTTGAACCTAAGATGGTGTTGACTCTGGCAACAGAATTGTAGAGAAACAGAAGGAACATTTCCAGGACATCAATGGAAATCAATGACATTATATTTCTGGCTTAGCTAAGTAAGCATGCTCTTTCCTAAAGACTTGTCATCACTTCACTGAAAGCTGTTCCTGTTGAAAGAAAATGTTATTGACAACTCGTAATCAGACAAGAGTCCCTGAGAGCAGCAGCTCACAGCACCATTAGGAACTCACAGAATTCATGCTTTGGACAGGACTGGCTGTTTTTCCCATTTTGGGTAATCAATGAAAAAAATTATCAATGTGTTTCAGATACTTTTTTTTTTTGAAATTTTGTCTGTTTCAATAGATCTCTCATTTATTTATTAACATACAGAAATTGTATGTAATTAATTCATCCAACTTCATGTTTTGGACTGTAAGAATAAACCAGTGAAACCATCATCAAAAGCTATGACATAAAACATCACTTCTAAAAGCTTATAGCCACATTTTTATTTATAATAATGGTAATGTTTATATGTAATACGAACACTTTCAATAAAATCTACCAGCTTTTTAGTAAAATTTTAAGTATAAAATAAAAAATGTGACCAAAATATGTGGTGAAAGTTTAAGTTTTATAAACAATGATTACAGTAAAAGACACATTGCCATTGATCCCCTTTAAAAACTCCCTGTTGCAAAAAAAACCAAACCAAAACAAAAACTCCCTGTTGCTTCAAACATACTTATGTTATCATTTTTTCTACTTTTTGAAGCAATTATGGAAATCCTCATTCATAAATACCTTTACAAAACTATAATGAATGCTGATCAGTGCCATTCAACAGAAAATCAGATTTCTAAACACACTATGATGTGTTCCGTCTTGCTGACCATGTCTGGCACTTTTCTTTTTTTTCTTTTTTTTCTTTTTGGTACCAGGGATCGAACTTGGGACCCTACACTTGCGAGGCAGCAGCACCACTGAGCTAAATCCCCGGCCCCTTGTCTGTCATTTTTTGACATTTGGCTCTGCCTCAAAGTCAAAATGAATATTAAAAGTAAATAGTTTACATTGATTCAGGATATTAAGTCATCTAGGACAGTGTAACTAAATGCGTTCATGAAAGGGGACTTCTAGAAATGCTGTAAAAAGGGGCAAGAAACATGGGGTAAGTGTGTTTAAAATGAAAGGGAGTATTTCAAGAGACACTCATGGTCATCCATCTTTTCATGGAAGAATTTTTAAAATTTAAATATCTACTGTAATTTTTTATCTTATCCCAAGCAATATTACCAACCCTAAACACCATGCTATATGGTAGTTCTCTTAGGTATATTTAAAAAAACATTGTAAAACAATCCCTGTTATTTCTCATACCAATTCTTCATCAGTCACCAGTTCACTATCAGCTTCTATGAGATTGACTATTTTCAGTTTATCATACAAGTGGCATAAGTATTTATCCTTCTGTGTGGCTCAGTGTTCAGTGAATTTCTCGTGTTTGAGAGATGATTAGATCATGGCCCACTATCCTCCCCTTCAGCGATTCATTGATTAATGAGCTAACTGTGGTGCTATGTGGTGGATCCTCATGGAGGTGGGTAACTGTGAGTGTGACCTGGAAGGGGTATTCTCGTCTCAAGCTCCTCCCTTCTCTTTCTGCTTCCTGGCTGCTGTGGGTTGAGGACTTGCTTCTCTGCAATGCCTTTTTGTCATCTACTTTCTGCCTGGGATTCACCTGACCGTGGCCCCACACTGTGAGTCAAGATAAAAATCTCCTCCTTTAATTTATATATGACAGGTATTTTGTCTCAGCAATGGGAAACAAACTAAGATTTTGATATTGAGAAGAGAATGGTTGAACTGACTGTATCTGACTGTGCTTCAGAAGCCACTGGAATTTGTTTTTTTTGAAGGAGTTGGGAAAGATTTGGAGATGCCAGCTAGAACAGTTGAAGAATACTGTAAATGAAGCCTAATGGTAGTTTCAGGTCAGTTATTAGATGACCAGAATGCTGATAGAAATACAAAAATGTAAGGGTATGCTAAAGAAGTTTCAGTTAAAAACAAGGACTCCATTGGCAGTTAGACTAAAAGCACATGCATTACTGTGTAGAGGAAATTTTTTCTTCATTTTTTCCATATCCCAAGACTTTGTGAGAAACTGTGACTATGGTTTGTGGAGTTCCTTGCTATACCCAGTGGTTCAATGTCTACTTGGGTTGACTCAGGAGGGAGAAGATTGCTAATTCTATGGAGCCAAAATGTCTTGAAGACAAGATATTTTTCCAAGTCTCACAGAGATGAATCTTATGGGGAAAGCAAAGAAGCTGTCAAGAGGACAATCAGATAAAAGTTCATTATTTAGCCAATATGTCATCATGCCTTGCTTGCCTGCCTTGTTACCGTAAAGAAACATCTGCATCAAGCAGAATTCTATGCCTTCATTGTTCCTCAATGAATCTGGGAGTTTGAGTCAGTTCAGGGCTTCTCTCCATTCCAGTGAAGTTCCCTAGCCCTGGACAAAGATTTTCTCTGTCTCTTTCATCTTCATTCATCTTTTTAACAGGGTTTTCTGACCTGAACTGACAAGTTTAGTGAAGTAATTTATCTGGTGCAGAATATTTCAATGTAGCACAAAATGTAGGCTGTGGAACAAGTAGTGCGGGCTGACTTTCTACATATCTATGATAAAAATCATGAGTAAAATATAAACATAAATAATCTGCAGTTTCAACAGAAAGAAAGTGGCTGCAGAGTTAGGGCCATAGAAAATGTAGTTGGTGAAAGCATTCCCATTCAAAAGAAACCAAGTACTTTGCATCAGGACAAAAACACAACTTAGAAATATCTTAGAAATCAGTCATACCCCATCCTTCAAAAGCTCAATGATACAAAACTGTAAATTTTTAATTTGATTAGATATTCCTGTGGTTTTCTGCTCATTCATGGACACAGAGTGAAATGTTCCTCCAAGTTCATCCATCCAGGCACTCAGAGAATGCTACAGTCATGATCCACAGGTCTTCACTACTGATTGAGCGGGTGGTTCTTCTAGGTATCAACCACTTGATGCACATTTACAGGCATGAGGAATGCCATAGTTATGGATCTTTACCCAGATTTCAAAAGGTCTAGACAGCCAGGCAGGTTGCACTTGAGCCTAAGCAGCTTGATTGCTCAGTGTGTGAAGCTAAAAGAGCAGTGGAGACCCCAGGAAGTTGATGATACCAGGAATGTGGAACATCTGCTGAAGAAAACTTCAGGCAGTGAGAGAAGCCATCCCCAAAGAGAGATCAGGAAGATGCTAACTGATAATGGTTCATGGGAAGAAGCTTCTCCATCAGTTTGAAACTCACATCTTGTCACAACTCTCCCCAGGTGCAGGACATGGAGCTACAGGACTTAATGTTTGCCCTGCTATGTTTAAGTCTTGCTTTGGTCTCATACTTATCACTATGTCTCTCCTTTTTGAAAAAGGAATATTTACCCTGTACCATTGTGTGTTGCCATTGCTTAACTTTCTCTTTGATTTTTACAGGTGATTACAGCTAACACTTTGCCTTGAGTCTCCAGAGAGATTTTGGACTTGAACTTATCAGCAATTCTGGGAGGTAAAATTTTGGAAATCCTTAAAGATGGACTAAATTCATTGTACATAATGAGATGAGTGTGAGTCTTTTGGAAGTGAGAGGATGAATGATGTGGTTTAGATCTAAAATTATGCAAAAAAGCTTCATGTGGTTGGGAGGTGATTACATGTGTGGTTCTCTGCTCATTGGTGGAGTTATCCATTGGTGATTTCAGTAGCTAAATGTGCTCTTAAATTGTGGGGCCTGTTTAGAGGCAGGAACCAGCAGTATGACCTAGAATGGCATATATCCTTCTCTAGTTTCTCTGTTACCTCTCTGCTTCCTGGGTGCTGTGGGATAAGCAGCTGTTCTCTACCCTTCCACTTTACATTATTTTCTCCAGGCCCTTCTGCAATGCTCTCTGTCATCCTGTTTATGGCTAGAAATTAACCACAGAGTCAAATTCTGAGCCAATGTCAATCTTTCCTTATTTATGTATTGGCTATTTTGTCCCAGGATGAAAAAGTGACTAAGACACTCAAGATAGTGTTATACAGGTTCATCTCTGTTATCAGGAAGGAAATAGTCTCCTCATTGTATGGCTTAATATCACTCTAGAATGTGTACATACCAAAATTGCTTTGACATCTTGGTTAATATGAATAGTAATGCTAAGATGAACATTGCGGTTCAAATATCTTTTCAGATTTTTGATTTTCAATACATATATATATATATATATATATATACACTAAGAAAGAGATTATTGGATTATATGGAAGATATATTTTTATTGTTTGAAGACTATTCTTCGAGTTTTTCATAGTGCAGTTGTTTATTCTAGGTAACAGTGTACAAGGATAAATTTTTCTCTACTTTTTTATCAATGTTTGTTTCCTTTTTTTAATGAAAGCCATCCTGACAGATATTAGTCAATAGCTACAGAAAGTAAAGTACTTGCTGCAAGTGTACCTTTCATAAGTAAACCAACTGATCTAAAGACCATACCCCACTACTCATTTACTTCCTTTTTAAAGGTTATGTTAAAGAATTATATTAATGTATGTTATTATTATATGATGATGGGGTTTATTTTGGGAAGTTTGTACACACATTAATATATATTAATCCAGTGCAATCCCATTACCCCTCTCCTTTTCTTACCTGTTTTCACTTAATCCTTTCTCCTTCTCCAAAAGTCTACCTTTTGCTTTCCTGTGCTCTCTCTTTTATTTCAATTATTTGTTTATTAAATTTCATAGTTTTTTATTCTTGATAATAGCCCTTCTGCCTACGGTGAGATGGAATTGTAGGATAATTTTAATTTGCATTTCTCCCATGAATAGAAATGGTGAACTTTTTTTTATACTTACATATATGTTTTAATGTAATATGGGGCATGTTTGTGTATAGGCCAGTGTGTACGTGTGTGTGTTTGTGTGTGCAAGTGTGTGTGTTCATGTTGTTGGGATAATACAGTTGGAGAATAGACTGTCTGACTATCACAAACACTAAATAAGAGGTAGTTTTAGAAATCATATTATAGCTTAATCTTACATAATCTAGAATGATCTAGCCTGAGTAAATTTGTTATATGCATCTCCTAGTGTGTTTATTGAAATCCACTTTTCCCAAGCTTCTAATTTTATAATATAAAAATGTAATTAAAATGTGCATTGAGTTATAAACTACTTCTTGTTTGAGGTTTTTTTGATTGTTTGTTTGTTTTTGGTACCGAGGATTGAACTTGCATCCTTGCACTTGCAGGGCAGGCAGCAAAATCACTGAGCTAAATCCCTGGCCCTTCTTGTTGTATTCATAAAAGAGAAATATATGAACACGTGCATGAGATATTTAGAAGATAAATTAAACAAAACTGATCTATTTGACTGTTTCATAGGAAGGAAGATTAAAAAAACATTCTTAACCTCAACATCAGATAGATATATTCTTAGTAGAAAGAGATAAAAGGGATTTGAAAGGCTTCTTTATATTTCTGGAACATGGGCTGTAACCACATGAGGCTTCCAGCAGCTCGATTATCAGAGAAGATGTAAACTCAAAGAAAAATCACATAACCACACACAGTCAAGTTGAGAATGTCCTCAGAGGTCATGCAGTCTTTTCTTTATCTGTTAGAAAATTTTGCTTGATTTGCTTTACAATATATTCACCTATGTACTTTAAATGTTGGACAGTGTGAATCAATAGGCTATATAGACATTGTAACAGCTTATCATAAAAGCTTTATCAGTGAATACTCCACCTCTTTGCTATCTTAGGTCACACTTCTTCTGAGAAGTCAGTATTGGTGTCCTCAGTGATATCTTCATGGGTAGGAAACACTCTTTCATCTCTAATAACAAAAAATAGATTCAGAGTATTAAATAAGTAAAAAACATTCAATTATGACCAATGTAATCCTAGTAGTATATAAATATGCACATGTATGGATTTTATGCCGACTTTGCAATCTCCCTCTCTCCCTCTCTCCCTCTCTCTCTCTCTCTCTCTCTCTCTATATATATATATATATATATATATATATATATATATAATGTTTTTTCTCTGCCTCTTGCCCAAAATTTAAGAACTTTCTTTGCTTTATTCTGTTTTAATTTCCAGGCCCTCTGTCAAGATTATAATGCTCACATTTGCCACAGACTTTCTGGAAAATAACAGTGCAGTTTTCCCCTACAGGTTCTATCCTACTTTTTCCAAGTAACCTTCTTTGTTTCCATGAGTAGTTATATCATATATCATGTATGCCTCAGTGTGGTTGGATTTTAGAATCTGCTCCAGTCTCAACACCCTTACACAGTCCTCATGAGTGACACCAAATACTCCCTTCTAACCCACAGGAGAAAGCATTAGAATATATTTTGCAAATATATTTAACAGAAAATGTCTGGTTTTCAGAATATTTAGGAGATAGTGTGATTTACAGTTTCTTTAAATAATTAGAAGCAAATGTCATTATTTTCTAATATGTTGGTAAAAAAGATCAAGTGCATCTTTACTTTCAGATATTGTACTTTTCTATTACATTTGTTAATATTCTAACGTTTTCCTACTTCTGTTCATGTATTTCTTAGTATATTGACACAAATATTGAGAAATGATATTTTATTTCATCATTTCTATATGTTTTGGTTTTTTTCTAATGATTTATTTTTCTTCTAGTTTTAAGTTGTCCTGCTTCTGTATATCTTTAGAAAATTGTGACTAAATATTCAATATTTTGAATTTATATTGTGAAGTGTCAGATTTTACTGACATATTTAAAAATATATATTCCTTTAAATCCAGAGGGTGATTTTTTTAAAAGTCTGACGTTTAGTAATTTGCAGTTAGGTAAATACTTTTATACTTACTTTAAAGACTTTTCAGTACGGATGCAGGAATCCTTTACTCTAAAGATATTTTAAATTTATAATTATGATATTACCTTCCTAGCTACAAAGAAAGTGGCTAAGATTTTGGGACCAAGAGTAGGATCATTGTTGTGGTTCCGAATGCTCTAGAACTAGATCACAGGTAGTGTATGGGAATGTTTTTAAGATGCTAGCTGCAGAAATCCTAGAATGCTATGAGCAGAGCTTGATGGGAGATTCTAGTTGTAGCTCAGGAGATCAGAATTCTGATGAAAACATAGGCAGTAAAGATTAACCTTGGGGGATTTCAGTTAAAAACAGACTCCAGTGTCAATTGGAATCAAGACTATCTGCATTATGCTCTGGAAAATGTCTTCATTTTGCCTATGTTCTGCCACTTTGCATGAGACTGAAATTAATGCTGATTAACTAATTAATCTGGCAGATGAAATTTCAAGGTGGTCCAATGTTTATGCCATGACATGTATACTGCTGGTGACTTTTAGCTAGATTTATACTGAGAAAAAGGAGCAAAATCGCCATTCAAAACTTGGAGATTGATTGAAAAGTATGTGCCTACAAAATCAGGGCCTTAATGTACAGGGTTGTTAAAAAGATTAATATTTACAAAAGGAAACTACTTATATCAGATATCTGGAGGACAACTGAAGAATCGATAAGACCTTATGTTTTCCAGGCTTAAGGTTATAAAAGTGCAAGGTAAACTCCATTAAAATACTCTGCTTTGAGGAAGAATCTCAGGAAACTTTCCTCAAAAAAGCTGTATGAGAAATTGGTTCCATGAGATTCAGTTTACAATGATCAGCCATCTGGTCACTCAAAGACCTCTGTAACCATGATTTAAGCGACCCCAGTTACTGCTGCTGTCAGCAGTAGACCTTGATGTCATCCATAAGATGCTGGTTTTTAGCCATGGAAAATACATGAGTTGCGGAGTTAGGGAGGATACCACTCAGATTTCAGGAGAAGGTCTGACAAGCCAGGAAGTAACCTCACCCTGGAGATGTCAGAGCATGAAACTGTGAGATTGAAGGTAAACATGCAGTGGAAATGAAATTGGAAATGCCAGGAATGTGGAAAGCCTGAGAAATCCAAATGCAGTGAGCAAAGCCAATTCAAGAGAGAGACCACAAGGGCTACAACTAGCAACACTAGTTGAACTGCTCAAGTTCTTTGGGGCTCTCACCTTGCCACAGCTTCCTCCTAGTGCTGGACATGTAGCTACAGGATTTAATGTTTGCCCTAGTGAGCTTCAGTCTTTTTTTTGTCTCCCTTCTTCCTATCCCAGTATTTTTCTTTTTGGGAATAGGAATGTTACTCTGTACCATTGTATGTTGGTAATGTTGACAATTATTTTTAATTTTTACTTGGCTCATAGCTAAATGTTTGCCTTGAGTGTCAGGGGGGAATTTGGGTTTAGATTTTTCAACAATACTAAAATGTAATACTTTGGTGTTCCTTAGAGAAAAGCTAAACACATTTTAGAGAAAAAGATGAGCATGATTCCTTTGGGGTCCATTTATGAGATACTAGGTTTGAGGTATGGCATATCCCCCAAAAGACTCCTGAAACTATAAGGCAGTTGGAGTCTGGTAATGCTATATTTGTAAGTGGATCAGCCCACTTAGGAGTGAGTTTCTGGCTGGCTTAGTAAGAGGTGGGGCCATGCTAGAGAGGTATTATTTCCCTGCCTGGATCCTCCCTTCTCTCTCTGCATCCTGGCTGGTGAGTCCTATCACCATCTGGTTTCTGCATTTGAACCAGCTGACAATGGAGTAAAACTTCTAAAAATAAGTCAACACGAACCTCTCTTCCTTTAAGTCATGAGTGTCTGTCAGGTACTGTGTTCGAGTCACAAGAAGGTGATGAAGATATTTTGCATTGTAATATTTGTAAAACCAGCCATAAAGTCCACTAAGAAAATCAAACACTAGGACAATTTGGAGTAGCCTAAATTATGTAATGAATAAAATTTGTGCTGTAGCTTCAACTTGTTATTATTATAAAAAAAATTAGTCTCTGATATTTACAAACATGGACAATGAAGTTTGATTTATTTTTTTATTTTTATTTATTTAATTTTTTTTGGCAATTTCACTGAAGCTTCATTGCCTCTGTGGGGAGGATGACAGGGAGTATAAGGAACACAACTGATCTTACAGACACACGCAAATGATATTCACTAAAAAGAACCTTGATCTCAAGTAGTTTTTTATATGTGGGCACTTCTCATTTTACATTTTAGTATTTAAAAAACATTACATTTTAAAATGTATACCTGTTCTGACATTTAGCAAAAAGGAAACTGTGGTTCAACTTGAAACAAAGAATCAGCATGGGGAGTGGACCGGAATGGAGACTGTAATGCTTAGAAATTAAAGCAATTAAAGTTATGTGTATGTGTGTGTGTGTTTTCCTCTCACAGACAGACTCGTGTTCTCTTACACACACATACACATGCACACATACAGCAGCCATGTGTAAGCATTTTTAGTACAAAATATTCCCTATATCAGATATTTATCTTTAAAATAAACACAACACATTCAATCAGTTCTCTTTTCAACCCTAGTAATAGCTTTGTTTAATTCTAAGATGCCATCATAGTGAACAACCTTAACTTTTATGCTACATAATCATATTCAGAGCTTTAGGTATTTTTGTTTATAATTACACAGTAATTATAAATGTTTTGTACCAAACTGATGACAAACACTATTTTGTTGAAAAGATCTTGCATTTAAAAAAAATTCTGTAAAACCCAAGGCACTAGGCCACGACCAATATCAGAATTTTATGAAAACAATTTATAATGGGAAAAAAATGGGATCTCATTTCAAAACACAGCATGCTTGAAATAATCTGAAAATAATATTGTAACTCAAAATCTTCAAGACAATAAATAAAAGTACATTTATTTTTATATCTTTCTAAAATTTTTCATAATTGAAATTCCTCTTCATATGTACAAAAATGAAATCAGGAAACACTGAAAACAGCAGGATTCTTCTCCTTTGTTTTCTTTTAATAACTAATTCCAATAACCTGAATAGAAATTTTTAAATTTTTCTTTTGGTAAAATTACATTCTTGAATTAATAGTTATGATAGGAATATTAATAAAATATCTCCTCAATTTCAAAATTATGTAAATAAAAAGCAATTTTAATAAGTCATTGTTTCTTGAAATCACTTCTGCATCAGCATAAAATGTACTGCTATTCTGAAGTGCATTCTTTTATTGACATCAATACTAAGCCCTAAGGAGTACTTGGATATACCAGGCAAAATCTGTTCCTAGTAAAGACCATGGTCATCCAAAATTTGAAGTTCAGCATTTTTAAATTTGCCTTACAAAAATGTTTAAGAAAACAATTAACCCTTCTTCACCTGACAGTAAGTAAACGAAAATGAGCAATTTAGGCAAGAAAGCTATTTATGCATTTCCTAACTAAAAAAATAAAACCAAAACACCAAAAACAGTGGGGGAGGTGTTCCATACAAGATAGCATTCTGCTTTGATGTGAAAATGGAGCTAATGTGAGTAAAACAAAAACAGTAGAAACTAAATAATTTACAAAAATAGAAGCCAGATTGGTATTTTTTATCAAGTATATGCTTGTTTGAAAATCATTGTTCCTGAAGTAAATATTTGATAACTACAGTGATTAGCAGTTAAAGCAATTTTAACAAAATATGAAGTCATCAAAAATGGACTACTTGTCTGAAAGAGCAGTACCTATATTATATAGATTGAACTTCATGGCTCATCACAACCATTTCCAAAATTTAATTCATACTATCCTTTCATAAATTAAGAGAATTTCATTTGTGTTCCATAGCGGGATGACCAAAAAGGAAAAATAAATAAATAAATAAATAATAAACCCTCATGCCTAAATTTAGGATATTGTATTGTATAGCAATTAAAAACATTCAAAACAAATTAAATAGTTTAACTTATTTAATAGGCATGAGTATTTCAAAAGCATAATGAAATCCAATTACGTGGTGCATAATGTAGACAAGAGAAGACTAACATTCCACAGACATATGCTAAATAAAAGCTCCCTGTAGTACCATTGGTGAGTGCAGACTATTTCTGTGGAACCTTTTTGAAACTGAGGGTCTAAAACACAATACACTTTTTAAGTAGGCACCAAGTTATCCTAAAAAATTTCCACAATGGTTGTTTTGACATTTCTCTCATCAGATATTCTACTTACGTCAACAATACATGTGATTTGCCAGGAAAAAAAAAATCCTTCCAAACCAAAACACCATTCCAGATCCCACACACTTATATATCGCCCTCATTGGAAGTACTATCAGCATAGTCTTTGCAACTTGCCCAAAGCATATATTGAAGAAGTTTTTATAAATTGTTTGTGACGTTCATTATGTTTAGTTATTATGTCAAACTGTTTTCTGATGAAGACAGCATTGTGCTTTATGCAAGAATGGAAACCTCAAAATAATCACCAGAAAGCTTCTAAGACTTATGGTAGGATAAACTAGGATGGTCCACAGATATTAAGATGAAATCCACAATGTTGGAATTATAAATGTTTAGAGCAGCCCAGACTAGAAGACAAGCCCAAACCACCATTAGAAGAATGAAATATGATGTGGTCCAAAATGTGTCCTTAAGGTTTTGTCTCAACTCTTAGTCTGAATAGTGAGGATTGATCTTCAGTTCAGTCCAGCCAGCAGTAACTGACTGTGTAGTTTTCCAGTGTGTTTATTGTAGAGACTATGTACATTCTAGAAGGTTCTTTTAGTGCTACACTATTGTACATTTTGCCCCAGTAATTTGGGGGTGTGCAAATTCCACAAAGTCATCAATGAGAACAGGCCATGATCCTCCATCACGATTAGACACATGATCTGCTCCACTGAAGTCTAAAGAAGATTCCAACTATCTTTTGGTATTGACCATTTATGATGTTCCAACAAAAATTTACTCCATAAGTCTAAGAATTTAAATCTTCCATGAACCACTAAGTTCCAGTAGGGGATGGCCATTTCTAGATCTAATTCTTTTTGTCCTGGATTCTTTGCAAAATCAAAAGTAAACTGGTAAAAAATCCTTAAATCATCCTGGTTCTTTCAATTCTTTTTCCATCTTGGTTATTTGAGCCTTTAGCTTTGCTATGCTGTCACATCCTAATTCTGTCATGCTGTCCATGAACTCCTGCTTGGAGAACTCACACTGTGTTGCTGCTCTGAACTTCCATGCAATGATCAAAACACTAATGCTGGCCGGATCAAGTGCCAGGTCATCACAGAATTGCTGTATACCATCTACCCCAATTTTATTTTCATCGTGAGGATCTTTGTATCTATTGTATAGTTGTTCTAAATTCTTCCTGTCTAATGATCCTTTTAAACTCTCTCGCACATACAGTTTAGGATTTTGGAAAAAATTATCTGTTGCAACATCTAACTTCCAGTCATTTTGAAAAAGACAACTTACTGCAGTTTTTTCACTAGATTGTGTGAAGATCATAAACTGTTGAACTTTATCCTTCTGTGATGATTTCAATTTGTTCATGTTGGTGTCCTCCAGGGCTCTCCCCTCCTCCTCTGGCTCTGCAGCAAATATGAGGCTTGATTTCTTAAGGTAGCCAATTCGGTTTGACCAATCTTTATAATGAATAATTTTTCCATTTTTTATTGGTAATGATATATACTGAATAATAGTGTATATAGATTATAAAAATCCATTTAGCAAGAAATTCTCTAGTAGAAGATACAGAAGGTAGATTGTCCATTCATGGATGATAAACTCACCTCTACTGCATGATTTTCATTTCCTACTTCATACTTGTACAAAGAGCCTATTGAATAAAATTATCATTGGTTGAGTTAAAAATCTAAATAAACCAAACAACTAATTACACTAGCCTCTATGAATTCTGGAAATAATTTTATAACTAAAATTATGGTAAAGAAACTTTCACTATATAAGACAGCTATTAAAATTTTATAGCCTCATATTCAAATCTTTGTCAATCTCATGAAAACTATGAATTTTGACATGAGAAAACACACATCTGCACAAATATCATTTGCTTTCTATTTCAGGGAATTCCAAGTAGACCTTTCTACAGTTATGTGGGAAGTAACCTTTCAAGTTTATATGACAATATTGACAGGCAAAATTGGTATTTGTTAAGTACAAGGAGCCTAACACAGTAGTAAAACTTTCGACCTCACTAGAATATTTGTCTTAGTAATTAAAGATATACGGTTTTTAGGCTTTGAGAAAATATGTATGTATTTAAAAATAATAAAGCATAAGCATGTTGGTATGAAGAAATTTTCCTGTTTAATCCATTCAATAAATATTTAGTAGAGTTCTATTATATGCTAGACACTCCAGTATTGATTCAGGATAGCCATGAGAGAAAGTTAATTGGTTTTGCTTTCTTGATTTCTAAATTCTATTTTGTGGAGGTAAATATGAACAGTTGAGCAAATAAGGATATATGTCTTTTTATTATGAGTAATATAAATAAAATATTGCATTATGATAGAAAGCTGGCCAGAATCATGAAGGGTATGAATATGAGAATTAAATTATATATAAGAGAAGAGCACTAGGACCAGGAAATCAATAGGATGCAAGTTTTGATGAAGTCTGACCCAACCTGGGAGCAGCAATGAGCATGACACTCTCCACACTGTTCATAATGAGGTCAGATATTGAGGCGGGAAACAGATCAGAAAGCAGCATATGTCATGATAAAAGGATTCCTGTATTCAGAATCAAATATGAAACTCAGAGAAGGAAGCTCATTGCAATGAGAGCTTAAGCTATAAATTCCTACTAAAGAATTCAGTGATAATGAGTCATGTATGGACACAAGTTAGTGGAGAACAAATGAGAACATTAAGAGCACAATGTGAGTAGTAATGACTTTTTAAAGGAGAAGCCATATGGTATGGAGGTTAAGTAGTGTGTTTCTGCCACATATCTAGTACAGATAGGAAAAAAACCAGGTGAGTTTTTATGGAAGCTTTAAAATATGTTCAAAGCTCAAAGGATATCAGATAAAATGTCAAAAGCTGCAAGGATTTCTAACATAGATGAAATAAAAATATAATTATCAATCAAAAATGAATGATAGCCAGACAACAAACCAATAGCCACCACAGAATGTTGAGTGTCTTCAATAAAAGACAACTTATTGTAATATGGAGACAAGAACCTATATACACATCTTAAGTCTAAATCTGTTTATTGGCATTTGATCACAGGCAAGATAAAATAGAATCTGGTATTCACTGATCATATACACTAATCTTGGTATGTGGGATCACTCAGTGATGAAGGGCAGAATACAACAGTCAGAACGCCAGGGTTCAACCCTCACAGATGCCATTTCTTGGCTCTGTGAATTCAGCAATTTATTTTTCTGAGCTTCAATCGACTCCCTGTAAAGTTGGAATAATTTTATGTGCCTACATTGCCATCTGCAAGTTTTAAATATGCTTAGGATAATGTCGAGCATACTGTATTAGAATTCATATTGCTACTCTTATTATGACTAGTATGTGAAGAGAATAGTATCTCCATTTTAATAATGAGTATTAGGAAATTCAGAAATTTAAGCTGGTCCTAACAAAACTATGATTTACTGATGCCAAAAACACACAAATCAAATTCAGGTTCTCAAGACCCAAAGAATTTTATCTTCTCAGGATCCCTTGCTGTGGGCGGGGGATGTGCAGGTTTTCCTCAGCCTATTAAAACTCAATGTGTGGATGGATAAACAAGATTAGATAACTTTTTCTTTCTTATAAAACTATCAAAATACTGCTAGAGGAGCAGGTTAAATGTATCAAGTGAATATCCTGCCAAATAGAGCAGTAAGGGTAGCTCCATCTCAGAATCCATGTGAGAGAAGTACAAAGAGAAAATTGAAATGGGATCCCTGTAGATTAAATTTTAAATCTAATCTGTTTTTCATAGTAATTGTGAAGAGCATTGCTCTTTTCTGAAACTATTACTGTATTGAATTCTTTGTAGGCTATGGCCTGCCTGACAGTAGCTCAGAGTTCAGAAGTCAGATTTTGCAGCATCTAAAATATAAATGTGGCTCTCATACCTGGAGTAACTGATAACCAAGACATGGAGACACTGGAAATTGATATCAAAACTCCAGGGAAACTTTAAATATACTGTCAATGAATTGTTCCTCTTTTCTTTAGCAAAGATAAGGAAGAGAATGCATGACTATAAATTGTACTTTGTGTCCAGGAATGTGTTAATTTAAATGAAAGAAGATGTTTTCAAGTTTTTATGAAAGAATTGGTATGAAGTCTTCATATTTCATCTTTTTGTCTATATTTACATAGCAGACTGCAAGACAAATCTCTTCCCAAAAATATCCAGAGATCAATTTCACAATTTCACATGTCTCTCTAAAAACTCAACATGATATGCTAATCTGAGAAATCTTTTAAAAGATTCCTGAGATGTGCAGGGAGATACTAGCCTTATGAAAATTTAAACATTGATCCAATTAATATGCTCTAAAATGAAGACAGTCAGAAATCACATTGCTGTAGTGCTATTTGATTGGAAATTTAGTATAAAAATTTGCAATACAAGACAATATAAAAGCAATTAATTTTGTATTAAATGGTAATGACCCTATTTGTTTACATGTACAAACCACTTTGAAAATATTCATATCATCAAAAGAAAGGCCCCCCCAAGAGAACATAGACTCATATGGATGCTTCACCAGCTATCATTAACATATTTGCACACACACAAACACACACACACAGACATATAGATTGAACAGCATTACTGCAACTGAAATTACTATTTTTTGTTGGAAAGGTGGTGGAGAGAACAAATAATGATGTCATTATCTTTTAGATAGTGTATTTAACCAGGGCCTCTGCTAGCACAGTGCATTTAAAAATGTTACCAAGTGTGATATGTTGTCCATAAGACAGTTTCCATGACAGGAAATGGCATATTGACTTTTTTATGACACAAGATAGACAATTACTTGAAATTATTTGCATTTGGTACAGGTAGTACAATAACTTAAGACCTGAGCATGAAGTGATGGTCTTTTATTTTGAAATCCTAAAATTTCATTTCTAATGGATGTAAAAGCAAGAAAAAAATGCATGGGAAATTTACAGATTAAAGAGTCCTAAAAATGGTTCAGTATCTTCCTAAAAATCAATATTTTTAGCATTATAATGTGGTTTTAATACATGACAAGATAAAATTGTTTTTCCAAATTTTTTACCTATTTCATTGGAATTTCTGTATCAAAGGCTAGAAGGAAAGATGTCTCAAATTTCCCCACTTAATGCTTTTGCACATTTTTATTCTGCATTGATTTAGTTAATATAATTGCTTCCTTCTTTTGAAGAAATAATTTGCTAGGGCTCAATTATGTCACATAAAACACTTTCTATCCAAGATAAGAGCTGAAGTACATCAAAATTCTGTTAGGTTGCCTGCTATTTAGTCACTACAAAAATGATATTCCTTTAACTATTTTCCGATATTTTAGAGTTCATACATATCAGTTCCTGGAACAGGGCAGTGAAGAAATTTATCTTGTTTCTCACTCATTTTCACCAATTCCCTCTTTTTTTTTTCGTGTTTCTGATATGCAATGTTATCTTCACAATGAAAGACTTCATTGGTCTGATAAAAACTTCCACTTCATATCCTACAGTAGGCTTTTTAATCAATGAGGTCAGATTGGAAATAGCTCAGTTGAGAAAGAACTCAGTTAAAACTAGCAAAACACACATATGCACATTTACATAATGCGACTCTTTCCTTTTCAGGTCAATGATGTAATTTGTACATTTAATTGGAATGCACATCAAAGTTTTGGATCATCTTTCCTCCATAACCGCACCCTAATATGTAGAAAAGTAAACTTGATTTTACAAATTTACTGCTCTGCTATAAAGAAAAATAGATTTCAGGCATTTGTAGCAAAATAGACAATTTAGAAAATAGAATAGAAAGTGAAATAAATCAGACACACAAGTTTAAATAACACATATTTCCTATTATATGAGAAACCCAAGATATGAAGAAAGAGCAAAATAAAGTAAAATAGATCTGAAACTGGGAAGGGGATCAAAAATGGAGGGGAAGAGGGAGCGGAAAGAGATGTGAGTAGAATTAAGTCCGGTCATGTGCATGAACCACGTGTTCACAATGAAGGACTCATTTTGTAGCAAACACACACTAAGGGACAAAATGTTGCTCACTGTGCTGCTGAAAAGTTTGAATGTCAATATATATTTGGCAAAATGAACATTCTGTTAAGACTTAAGGTACATATAGCATCAACATAATATTTAACCTCAAATCAGGAAGGAAACTCAAATTATTTGCTTTTCATAATATAAGGGATTATCAACATATATGGTACATGTTTAAATAAGAAAGAAATTATTCCAGTGAAAGCCATCTGGCCATTAATCACCCTTAAAGTATTCCCCCTCACTTCAAACACACTTATCATATTGCTCTTGGCACTTTCTGAAGTAGTTCTGGAAGTGCCTTTTGAGGGTGGCTTTCTAAGATGTGATTAAAAAAAATATGGTGAAGGTTGTTGCCACATGCCATCTAAGGGAAATCAGGCTTGCATAATCATTGTGATGTGTCTTGTCCATTTTACTCACTTCTGGCATCCTGTGACTTCTGAATCTTTCCCAAACTCAAAATGACCATAAAAGGTAAATGCTTTCAATTGATTCAGGACATTGAGATGGAAAGGATTACACAGCTAGAGAGAGTTGTACATGAAATAAGCACAGTAATATAACTTTGAGTGCCCTGTGATACATTGGTAATATTAATAATTTGCACCATTTACATGTATATTGTAGTACAGAGAAAAAAAATCACAGATTTCCAACCAGATAGAATATTTTCTCTTAGTTTATATGTTTAACACATAAGTTATTACATAAGGATGGACTCCAGAAAGGAAAAATAGTCATTAAAGAAGTGAGTCTCTCATCTTGTTATTGGACAAACTCAAAGTGAAGGACCAAGCCTAGATACCCACAGAAAGAGAGATAACATAGCCATGAGCTCATATCATCAGTGATACATACAAAATAAGTGCATTTATGCATAAATATACACTAATGGTAGAGATCACTGTGTCAAATGGTAGATGAAGCATGAAGTTCAATGTGCTGGAGAGAATTCATTTTTATAATTTTTCTTTATATGTTTAATTTTTTTTAAACAAAAAATATTCTGGAAGGGCCCAGGTTATTAGAAGAGGGCTGGGTTACCACTGCATTCCTTTATCCTGACAAGATCAGCATTTAATTTCCCACAGTTTACTCTGGGAGAAGAGAGGAAGGCAGAGGGAGAGAGAGAGAGAGGGGAAAGGAGAGAGAGAGAAAAGGAGAGAGAGAGAGGAAGGGAGAGAGAGAGGAAGAAGGAAGGAGGAGGAGGAGAAGGAGTGGGAGAAGAAGAGAAGAGAAGAAAATGAAAAAGGCTTAAGATTCACTTAAACTCACATAGTGTAGCTTACAGAGATTCAGTTTGTCTTCAATACACATATTTTCAAATTCTCTCTCTCCATCTTTCAATCTCTGCCCTCCTATCTATCTCTAGTTCTGTCTTCATTCTGTTTGTTGTTTCCTATGCTGTGCAGAAGACTGTTCTTAAGTACTTTACATTATTGTTTTTTAACTTTTATTTTCAATAGTACATGTTCCTAATATATAATGATTACATTCATCATGGAGAGTTGGTACATGTCAATAAAATATCTTAATTCTTTTTTCATTATTTTCACCTCCACTCTTCCCCACTCCCTCCATCACTTGTTCCCTTTTCTTTTGCCAAAAATCTATCACCCTGTTACCTATATCTTTTTCTTGTTTTCAATTTATTTGCATTTTAGTTGATATAACTCAATTCACTGATTCATGATATAATTTTTTGTGCAACTCAAAAAATGCTGACAATGTTGTGCTGGAAAAAGAAACCCTCCTATATTTTTCATGGGACTGTGAATTAGTACAGCCACTACGGAAATTAAGATGGAGATTCTTTGATAATTAAAAATAGAAAATCTATTTGATGATTATATACCCCTTCTGGGCATATTTCTAAAAAATTTAAAGCAAACACATTATAGTGCAATGCATACCAATGCAGAGTCACATTACAGCAGCACAAATTAATAATAGCTAAATTATCGATGAGGTATGCTCACCAACAGATGAATGGATGAAGAAAATGTAAAATGTAGATAGAGATGTAGATATTCCAGCCATTAAGAAGGATAAATTTGAGGATTTTTTTTAATGAAAATGCATGGATCTTGAGACCATAAGGGTATGCCAAATAAATCAAATATAGAAGATTAAATATTGCATGGTTTCTCTTATATGAAAAACCCAAATGTAAATAATTTAAAGAGCAAAATAAAAAGAACTATGATAAGAAAAAGGGAAGTAGTCTTTGCGGAGATGAGAAAGGGATCTTGGGAAGAGGAGAGAAAGAGATGTAAAATGATCAAGATGCAGTATGTATATGTATTAATTTCTCAGAATCCATATAATTCTGTATTACAAGCAAATACTACTACTACTACTACTACTACTACTACTACTACCACCACCAATAATAATAATAATAAGATAAATAAATTTAGACCCAGGAAAAGATCTCTGTTTCCTTTCCAGCTATTAGGGAGACTCCCATTGCCTGCCTTTCTGATCAGACTTCTTCCCTCACCTCTGAACCAGCAGATGTGCAGTGTCTTCTTATACTTTGAATCTCCAAGGCTTCTCCTCCTGAATCATCTCTTTTGCCTCTGCAGGAGAAAAATAATTGCTGTTACGAGATCATGTGATTGGAACGGAGCCATCCAGAAATCCTAGAATCACCTGTTATGCACATCACCAACTCCCCACGAGACTGTCATTGTGAACTGCCATCAAATACCAATGAAAACAATTAGAAAAAATTAAAAATAACCTGACATGTATCTCCAAAGTCCCTTTGCCTTGTAACAAATCATGTTCACCAGCTACAGAGATGAAGCTGTGACTATGGGCATCTTCAAAAGGCCATTCCACCTCACTCAGTAGTTTTCCAGAACATTCTAGTAAATGGTGTGATTATTTGGAAAAAGAAGAACATATTTTTTCAATCAGGATTACTTACTAAAGGTATTTGTTTATCAGTCACAAAGGAAAACGTTTTAACCCACAAATCCCAAAAGTTGAGTATTCTAATTATGTACTTGAAGAACTGTTACATAAGATCAAAATATCTAAATCTTACTCTTTAGCACCATTATTATAACACATCATAGTTTTAAAAAATAACATTAGGAGAAATGATAAATTCAAAAATGGCCAAAATCCTAATCTTAATCATGTCTTTTCACATAGGTGACAATCACAATGTAATAATATAAAGAAATGAAGAGAAGAAAAATAGTTAACAGTAACGGCTCACAACTTAAGGAGTAGAAAATAACCAGAATTCTAGAGATCTCTAAACTCAGTATGAGTTCACCATATGCTAGTATCTCTGTCCTTCCTGCAGGAAGACAATGACAGTGTTACGTTAGGCTTTCTGAGTAGAAGACTCCCTACAGTAGCTGCCAAGGTGATCTTTCTCAGTTATGCTTAAGATAGACGATAGCTAGAAAATTGTATTGCATTCTGAAAATCAAACAGTAATGAGAGTAAACAGTGTTGATTTTACAGCCAACATGTTCAGGGACTTTACATGTTATGACATAAGAGGAATGGTTCAGGTAATAGAACAGACATAAGAAGATGCAAGAGGTCTATTTGCTGTTATCTGAAAGACTTTGCTGACAGAGTATAAGATTGTATTTATTCTGAGCAACTTTAAAGAGAGCGTTCTTCAGTAGTTTGGAGAAAGTAACAGTGCAGCAGATTTTTTTGCCTTAAGTAATGAAAGAGATGAGTCTGTTATTGTGAATGCTGTTGAAAACTGAAAAAACTTCTCCAGAGATTGATTTTTAGTAACTGGAGAAATTTAAATATGTGCAGCTCATGATTAGAAGGTGATATCAGAGAGCAGCAGTGCTTCTCAAACATGACTGCCCTTTCAGTCAGCTAGGGATACAGGTATCAGTGTGGTTCTGATCATGAAGGCAGGCTGAAGAATGTGCTGTTCAGCTAGGCACGGTGTGCTTGGCCCTCAGCGCACTCTGGAAGTGAGGCAGGTACATCGAACATTTGAACCCAGCCAGAGCAATTTTGTGAATTAGCAAGAAATTAAATGAAATCATGCAATCTAACAAATCAACTAAACTTTACAAGGCAGAGTTCTCAGAAAAGTGAGGCTGTCTTGCCCCCAAAGCAGACCCCTAGGACTCCATGCTGTTCTCAACTCCCCATGTACTTCACACTTCTTTTCCTTTAATTTTTATTTTTTCATCATTTATTGGTACATTTATACAATACAGTTACATTCATCTTTGGGATCTTTCACCTGATGTATCTTGGTTCTTATTTTTCCCCATTCCCCTGCCCTCCCTCCACCCCTTCCATTCCTCCCTATTTACAAAGACTTTGTTTCCATTTTTTTCCTTTTCTTGTATTTTTTCTCTTCTCTTTTCTTTCCCCTACCTCTCCCATTTCCCCTACTCCTTTAGACCCTTTTTTCCCCCTATTTTACAGTATCAATTATAAATTTTGGTCCTTATTTACACTTTAAGGTTTTCACACTTTACATTTCTTATAAGGAGGTTTTGACAATGAATGGTGGCCAGAAAGTGTCCTGGTTCCATTAGTAGTATCATTTCGTTTCATACATTTACTTTTTAAGGTTCCTTTCATATGAACAAAAATCTTTACTGAAGTGTTTATATTGGGATCATGATTAAATGCCAACAGAATCTTAGCAATTCACATCTGGTAGTCAAAACAATTAAATATCATTGAATTTGTGAGCTCTTTGTTGCTATCTTTTTATTTTATGGTCCATCTGTTAATATAGACCATATTCCAGCATGGGTTGCATTGTATAAATCTTCTAGACGTATGGTTTCACTGCCTGCCTCATAAGCACAAGGTCCTGAGTTCGATCCCCAGTACCAAAAAAAAAAATCTTCTAGGTAGTAATCTTTGAGCACTATGTTTTCATAAACATATAGATTATAAGCCAAATTTATTTTGACTTCAATTAAATTTTTAGTACAAAAATGTAATGCAGTTTCTGCTACATTGAGGCAGTCCCCCTTAAATCAGATGTTTTATTCTGGCAAGTGTTTTAGCATTCTGTAGAAAATATCAAGACATAAAAAAACGACACTTTTCAAGTAATTTTCATACCTATTACATAACAATAAATAAATGATCGATCTTTCTACTTTACACTGTGATTTGAAGTTGTGATTTGAATTATACTAATAATTGTTATTAGTATAGTTCAATTTTCAGCTCCTAATGAAAATACAGAAATTGCACCGATTAGGTTCAGAAAGCTTACAGTAAAATGAATTTTTAAAAAAAGAAAAGAAAGAAGAAGAGAAACAATAACACGACCAAAGAACCTTCTAGTTGTTGGCTTTTGTGTTCAATGAATTTTCAACTAATCATTAGGGAGTGAAAAAATGGTAAAATGTAATGAGCTTCTTCCCAGTTTTATAGAAAACCATGATGAATTGGTGCAAGGAGTCAAGCTTCACGCGTTGTAGTCTGATTAATGGCAAGCATTTTCTTCCTTTAAGATGATGAAAGGCATCATCACAGAGTTAGGCGAATTTAGGTTGACAGACCCGATTTACCATATTGGTAGAAAATGAAACCAAAGCTGCTAGCCTTTAGGTGTCAATCATGGAAAAATCAATCCCTGTGTACAGTTTCTTGCTATCTCATCTATCTTCCTGTCTGCTGTGAAGGGAGATTGTCACAAAACAATTTTAGAAGAATAATTTTGTACAGGTCCAAGTCTCAGCTGCCAAAGATCATCCATCAAAAGAGAATTTTGAAGTAGAAGATATTTAAGTTTTAAACAGTTTAGGAAATAAAATTTCCACAGAAACAAAATATGGAGATAGATGAGTTGACTTGGAGCCATATACAGTAATTATCTTTCCACAGATACCCATGCTGTTTGTTTGAGGGTATCTTTAATATGCAAATCTTACCTTGCAGAATTGAATCTGATAACAAGAAAGCTTATTGAGCAATATTATTTCCAGGAAAAAACAGATCAGACTACACAGATAGAAAGAGGTTTGAATAAGATGATTAAAAGAAGTAGATCAAATGGGGAGTAGGGAATAAGGACAAGAAGAAAAGAAAACTAAAAATTTATAATATGTCCAAAGAAAATACTCAACGTTAATGCCACCTTTATTCTACTTCATTTAAAGTATGTCTTAGGGAAGAAAGAAAAATAAGGCCAATATGAATGTCACTTTTATAAAAACCAGTTCCATTTCTTTTATCAAGTTCTATCACCTGCCAGACCCAGTGGGACATGTCTATGTTTGAAGCTATTCGTGAACTGAGGCAGAAGGACCACAAGTTCAAGGCCTGGGTGAATGATTTGGTTGGACTCTATCTCAAAAAATGAAATAGAGGGCCAGGGATTTAGCTTAGTGGGTTTTCTGCCTGCTGCACAAGCACAAGGACCCAAGTTTGATCCTCAGTACCCAAAAAAAAAAAAAAAAAAGAGCCAAGGATTTAGCTCAGTGGTTCTGGCGCCTGCCTTGCAAGCTCAAGGTCCCGAGTTTGATCCCTGGTACCCCCCTCCCCACCAAAATAAAAGAAAAAAAAAAAAGAAATAGAAAGGATGTAGCATGGTGGTAGAGTGCTTTCTGGCTTGGGCAAGTACCTGATTTCAATCCTCCTACTACACAAACAGTGTATTACCATGTGAAAGAAATATATATTTACTTTAATATAAGTCAATTTACTTTGGTCAAATGGTATTTGTATACATCCCTCAATCCCCAATATTACACGGTATATTTCTGTATTCTATATTACATTTCATGTATATTTTTCCTGTTGCTACCTTAATGCTATAGACATTTACTTAATTTTTGTTTGTTTACCAAAGTTAACTAAATTGGGTCATAGCTATCTATCTATAGACACTGCAAATTTTAAAGCTATTTGAATGGAAAATATAAATTGATTTGTAAAAATTTATAGAAATTCTAGTTGGGAGGGGATTAAAACTGCAATGAAATAGTAGATAATGTAACTCCTAGATCATTCAATCTAATTCAATTTTGATTGTCTAGCAACTAAACTTTTCCAGTTACTTGGAACTCTTATTTAGTTCTAAATATAATTTAAAAGAACATAAAATTTCTTCACAATTCTTCTTAAAATACATTCAGCTTTATATGCCCTTTGAATCCTTTCTACACAATTTCTTCATTTTTCTTTCAGAAACAGTAGTAAATTCTATTTTTTTGTCTCCTTGAAATTTCTAATCATGTTGTTTTATAAAGCCCTTTGTGGTTCTATCCTTGGTAATTAGGAGAAAATCTGCCAAAGGCATTGAGAAAATGAAAGTGGCAATTATTTGGATAGGTAGAAAAAATTCAAATTGAATGTATTATCTAAAAAATAAATCAGATCCAAAATTTTCTCCTGAATTGATGTCCGTGGCTAATTAGAAATGTCACAAAAACTGAAAATATATCTGAAAACTTTTCTTTCAGAAGTGATTGTATTCATCTAGTACATTAGTTTGCTTTCCATTGGTGCCACAAACTTCATGAGATGTTAATTTAAAGTGGGAAAGGTTTTTGGCTTATGGCTTTAGAGGGTTCAATACATGGTGCTTGGGCCCATCCACTGTGCTTGTGAAGAGGTGCAGAGAACCCAGGGAACAGACTTGGTCACCCCATGGAAGCAAGAAAAGAGCAAGAGGAGAAGCTAGGCTCCAATACCCCTTGAAGGCCACGCCTCTCTTAGCCAACATTCTCCCACCAGGGTCCCCCTAAAAATGTTCCACCATATCCCAGTAGCATGGAAATGGAAAGGCAAACTATTAGACTCTTCACAGAAATAAATAAAAATGATGTGGGAATTGAAATAGAAAATTCTGTGAGGGTCAAGTTAAAGGAGAATAAAGGGCAAAAGAGTAGAAAATACAATATGGTAGGTATATACCACCTCCAGTGGCCACTTAGGCCTATGGATCAAAGCTGTTGCTTTTTGGTTGTTTTAATTAACGAATGTCACCTCAGTGATCCTACCAATCTGCTGAGTTCTTTTTTGCAAGGGGCCTGAGTGATAGACCCCGCTTAAGACTTGCTCACTCCTCTGGCAGCGAAGGAGGAGACAGAATCCTGTGAATTAGTTCCTTTCCTTGCTCATAACTATCCATACCATATTTTGCATGTTAAATGCCAGAGATGTCTTTGAGAACAGCAGCTGTTCACGTCTTTCAACAGAAATAATTGCTCCTATGTCAATTCATTCAGTTTTTTTTTTTCAATTCCTCTTCCAGGAATGGCTCATTATTAGTAGAATTCCAAAGTAATAAGTAGAGCAGCAGACAATTGCAAGAAATACAATTTTGGTTTATTTGAATAGAATAATGATAACAGAATTATTGAGTGTCTACTCATGTTATCTGGCCTAATTGGCCTCAGTAAATGTAAATTTGAAATGTTGAGTGTTTATCCTGCATTTACTCACACACTTTTGTCTTAACTTCTTCCTCTAAAGAAGACATTTATTAACTGCCTCAATAAACATTATATATTACATTCACAATAGAAGATATGTCAATAAGTGTCAGCAAACTTTCAGAAGAAAACCTCTCTGCCTTTGTTTAAACCCAGGTGCTGTTCTCAAAAGATCTCCCTCTTTATTCGCTTATTACCGAAGGGGTACTGTTTCTATAGAATTTGTATAAAACGCTTCCAAGATTCATTCAGTTATATTACGGCATGCATGCTATTCAGATAGATTTGGGAATAATGGCCTCATTCCAATCAAAGACTCACTTCAGTCAGGCTTATTTATTAGGTAATAATTTATCTAGCTCTAATATTGTCTTGTTCCTAGGTTAGTATACCTAAGAACTTTTCAACAAATATATGATTTAGTCTCTTCAGCATCAAATGATTATAAAAATGTCTTTTTTATGTTCACATAATTACTTCATAGGTTTTATACAGTCACCGTATGAAGTTTCATAATACAGGAAATGTTCTAAAAGGGAAGCACTATTTGAAGACTATTTTTATTTTTTCAATTTCCTTGCACATCAAGAACAGCATAAATTTTAAATGATATAATTTGTCACAATAATAGAAATATCAACTATCTGTGACAAAATTTAACATGATATGAGAACGAATGCATTGGAAAGTAATTTGACATTTTGTCCAAAGATATGAAAAAAAGACCAAAATGAAGTGAGAGAAATCCTTACAGATAGAAAATGTCAATATGCTTTGAATATAAATCCAAGAAAATAGATCTATGGATTAATTATATACCATTTTAAATCCAAATAAATATTATATCAAATGGGAAAGCTTCTGCTGGATCCAGAGAGGTTTAAAGTCTAATTTCATAATAATTTCTATGTGAAGATTAAAAAGTCATGGAAAATAAGAAAACAGTAGAGGAGTTTATTCTTTCATATTTCAAGATTTTCTGAAACAATTCCATTGCCTTCCACTTCTTTGCTGAAAGAAACAACTGGAGCCAAAGCTGTGTTCTCGCTAACTGGTATTTGATTCCCCTCTAGTCACTGCACTCTCAGTAGCTTGGGTTTTACCCTTACTTTATATCTCATTGATACGGTAAAGTTATTGTGACGTTGCTCAAACCATACAGTTTCATGATGAATGCTCTGTCTGTGTTTCCATATAAAATCCAAATGTATCCAATACAATGAACTTAATATTTGTCCAGATAGTTCAAATACTTCATGACTAGAGTCATTTAGAAGTTTTAGTCATAAAAATGATATGAAATAAAAATGGTGATTTATTTGTCAAACTTGGAAAGAAACTAGGCAAATTACCTACAAAAATCTTAGCACATTTTAATCTAGAGTGAAAGACTGAAGGAGTATATCAAAATATTTTGGCACTGTCACATCTGAAATAGCACAAATTATATTGTCCAATCCGACAAATGAGAATCAGAAATATTACCACATATTCAACTTTTCTTAAAATTTCAGGACATGGGATTGTGAGGAGCAAGTGAAGATGGGACCTACCTTCTCCTCCTTCACATATTTTTTCTTGCCACATTAGAATGTGTTTGACTTTGACTTAACATGTGAAATCCTCAAGTAATACACAAGCATCAAGTATTCTTGCAGGAGACCACAATATTAATTGTGCCCAAGGCAGGCTGTGAAGAGTTAACCCCACAGTTGGCTTGTTTATAGAAGTGAGTCCAGCGAAAGCCTACATCCCGAGGTCAGAGTACCTCACACAAATTCCATTCTCACAATTTTAATTCCCACAGTTAAAACCTTGTTACTAGAAGGACAATGTTCTAATTACAACCATATATTTTGTCTATTCTGTTCCTAATTGGAGAATGATTTGTCTTGTCTTTTAGGAGCCTTGCTTACATTAATTTCCATATAAATCACACAACTGTGTATCCTTGCACTTAGTTCTGCCCTTATATGAGCTCACCATTACATTATCCCAATTGATTACCAACAAAAATCAGTGGCTTGGCTACCAGGGCCTTTGTCAGTTGCACCAGCAGTGGTCATCCTGGCCTCCACTTTCTGTCTCTCTTACTTCTATCTTTTAGATTTTTTTTTTTCCCCTCAGGCCTGCGTAGTACTCTGGGCCAGAGAATGGAGCCTACTGCAGAGGTTTCTGGTAACATAGCAGGGGTCCCCATTAATTCTTTTAGGGAAGCTGAGGCATTGGATTCACTTGAGCCCATGAGTTTGAGACCCACCTAGGTAAGAAATTAGTGAACAGAGGAATGAAAGAAAGAAGGAAGGGAGAAAGAAAGGAAGTAGAGAAGAGAGCAAGGAAGGAATGAAGACAAAAGAAAAAAGAAAGAAAGAAAGAAAGAGAAAGGGAGGGAGAGGGAGAGGGACAGAAGGCACAAAGGACTGCTTGTGCTTCACACATGGTTGTCACACACTATGTTATACAATAGTGAGCCCAGCTTCCCTTGTCCATTTGCACAAATTCTCCATACAAGGGTAGTTACTCCCCCCAAGCATGCTGATTCCTTGAGTAAAGGTGTGCACATCCCCCAGAGAGTGCCCACAGAATTCTCATTTGAGGAATCTGTCCTGTGTTTCCTCCATATCCTCCAAGCAGCCAAGTTTACAAGGATGAAAAGGATCACTTTGTTCACCCAGTCACTGGGAATGACAGAGTGCAAAACCAGCCTCTGCTGGTTCCATTCTTTGTTCTTCCTACCATCTGCATTGCACCATGTATATGCTTCCTAATCCATCACATGTAAACACTGTGAGACTGGCTGCTTCTGTGTGTCTCAATGCATAATGTCACCAGTGGACCATATGGTGTGGGCTTGCTTTTGTACTTTATTTTCTATTAAGTTAGTGTCTTGGTCAAATGCTATGTTGTGTGATATTACACGATTGATGATCCATTATTTGAAGCGGTGTGCAGGGTGGGGTTGTCTGAGACGCTCATGTAAGGAAAGGAAGACCTAAAAAGCAAATGAGTGTCATTTACTTTAAACTGAATACCTGTTTTGTCTAGGATTTTCAAAATGTAAATCAGATAGTAGAGTTGACTTTTCATCCAGCAGCTATTTGGATTCTTCCAGAGAGAATATGTATTATGTAACTGAAATTGATCTCTGTTGCTGCTGGATCTAAAAACATGAGTAGCTACTTTTGGCTTCATAAGAAGGGTGCCATAGGTTCGAAGTATTTGTGGCTTCCAGCTGTGACAAGTTTGTCACATGAGCTCGTGGTCTCTGTCATGATGTATCTGGGTAACATCAAATGGCAGAGACCTTTGTCTCTTTGTCTGTGACTTTTCTACCGCGAATGTTTTCTGATAGGATTAATAAATAACATAAATATCTTCATATCTTGTCCCAAGACCATATATAAATTTCCATGTTTCTGTCAATGACTTTCATGTTGCTGACCTTTCATCCTCTTCTTTAAGATTCCTGAATACATTGTCAGCCAATTTACTACACCAATGAATTTCTGTACAATTTAAAATTGGGCAAATCCTTTAGGATGTTGCACTTGTATCTCCTTTAATTATGAATATTTTCCATTGCCAACATCTTTCAAGGCCCCTGCCATATGCCAACTACTCATAAATGAAGGTCTGGACATTTTCTGCTCTTTTCTATGGGGACTGCAGGACTTCACTGCAACTGGGTAACCACTACTTGTGGGCTTTGTGGCGATCTTGTGCCACCTCCCTGTGCAGCTTATTTAATCCCCTACATCTACTTGGATTTGGTCCTGATATACAATTTCCAATGCAAAATAAACTACTGTATTTCTAGGCATATTTCACCTAGTGACTTTGACAGATAATTTGGATTTGTGTTCATTTGGTTTCTAATAATCAAGCATTTAATTTCTTTCAATGTCTGGTGGAGCATCAAGAGCTGTTTGGAGAAAAAATATTTCTCTGCAGAAAATGGAATGATTTTGTTCATAGAGGATTTTATTTTCATTGTCATTCTTGGGCTTTTTATAAACTAGATCAGCTACTCCTGATGAAGTCCATAAGGCTCCAAGATTACATAGCATAAGTGATAAGGTTGGGTTTTTCCTAGGCTAACCCTACAGCAGAGCCTTTTCATACTCCAGGTCCCACTCAGAGTTGAAAATTTTTTGAATCATCAAGATTGCAGGCTCCAACAATAGGCCTGCATATGGAATATAGCATCTGTGGAACCTTACCTGTTATTCTTTTTTTGGGTGTGGTAGAGAAAGGAAGATGCAAAAATTCATTTTTTACATCAGAGTGGGTGCCCTGGCATGCTACTTGCCAATGAATTAAAAATGTGTCCCAACGCAATAAGAACTGGCATCTCTGCAGAATTTAGCACATATGTTAGCAATTCCTTTAGGGTGCTCATAATTTCTTTCTCTTTCTGCTGATCAGCAAGTTGCCATCTATCTGGTGGATTAATATGACTCCATGACATATCCAGTCTATATTATTTCCAACTGTGTATGGCAGAGATCTGGAGGGTTATTATAGCCTCAGGGGAAAAGATAAACATGTATACTTTTGCAGTCTTTGTAAATGTGAAGTATTTGTTAGCTACATAGTTTTTTGTTAGGAAAACTAAGGTGTTTGCAAATCAATGCTCGTATATAATATTTTTTACTAATATAGGTATTACATCAGTACATAAGCTGGTGATGCCCATCACTTGACTTAGCTAACAAGAAGCCTACAGTAATTTTCAAGGAGAAATTGTATGTCTGTAGAGACAAGCTTGGTGCATTACATGGACCACTTCACCTACATACCAGATGTCTTTAATGATAGCACTCACATCTGCCATTCTAGTCCAGGAGAAGATACTGTTATTGATTTACTTATAGATGGAAGGGGGATGCTTTGGTGACTTAAATTCCTTTCCTTTATAATTCTAACTCTTACTACATAGGGCAAGGTCCTCATAGGGAAATTTTTCTGAACTCAATATATATCAAACTCAAGTACACATTCACCACAAAAAGAGGAATTGTCGGATGGTGCGGCACTCTAAGAAGGTCTTCTGCCTGAGACCTGTTATAAGTGGACTCCTAAATCTTCTAGCACAATAGAATGATTCTGAGGATATGTGCAGGTCTCTGGATTTCAGTATCAATGCATACTTTGTGTCCAATGGGGTGATAGGAGGAGCTATTTAATTACCAAAGAAGCATCTCAACTAAAGCCAGTTCATGACCAAAATGAAATTTACAGTCTAATAACTAAGCAATATAGGGATTCATATGTTTTATCCAACAGCATCCTGAAGGCAAAGTGGTAGTATATTTGAATTTGATAATTTAGAAAAATATCAAGAAAGAGGAATTTACCAATGTATAGGCAGAATTTAATGACACTAGTAAGAACTGTGGCAGGAAATGATTTCATATACTGTGGAAGTTATCAATTAAGACTGCCCTTCGCTGGAGCTGTGAACTTTAATAAATGGCCCTGAGTAATCCAGGAGAGAAAGAACTAATGGAAAAACTAGTCTCACCTCACGCCTCCAGCTTCCTGTCTTCTGTCCATGGCTTGCTTCACTGAGTGCAATTAAAAGCCCCGGGAAAAGGTAGTCCATTGATGCAGCATGCACAGGTCAATCTCCTGGTTCAGAGAGCCAAAAGGTGGCATGGTGAGAAATGGGGAGAGCTAGCAGACAAAATCCGAGCCTTCTAATTTCAGGTCCATTAGATCTAGGAACTCAATTGCTCTTAGGATTTTTCACCTTCTTATCTTATTTTCCTTCTGACTTCCTCTAAATGGTGATTAAAACATTCCGAGGTTTCCTCCTTGAGGCTGTGTTAGAGGAATATGAATAGTTTCCACTTAGAATATACTGATAGCTCATAACTCTAGAAAAGAGTGAGACCCTTTCCATCCTAGCTTCTGAATATCAGACACCAGTGTTGACTGCCATCTCGGTTCACCTGTGCATCCTTAGTGTTGTCACCGAGACTACAGAGCGAGGCAACAAGTGGGAGAAAAAGCCCACTCATTTTATGAGTTAGAAGGCATTTGTCATGATGGACTTTTTTTATAAGAATAACAAAGTATTTTAAATTAGTTCTCCAAGGTTAATTCTAGAGGTATGTTCAGATAAAGAAGCACAAAATTGAACAAATGAAAAGATACCTATTATAATCATTTTTCTGAATAGTTTAATCCATAGAATTGCTTTACTATAAACCATCCTTTTGAGTACAATTTTAGAAATAACACGTGTATGTTTATATGTGCTGAAATGCCGATGTGTGTTTACATGTGCTAGAATCCCAGTTATAGTTTAGAAGGACGTATACCATGAAAGGATATATCAATTGTATCATCATCTATCATTAATTATTATTCTCTATTTTGCTAAGGTAATATCTGACATATATTAAAAACAGTATCTTACTGTCCATATTTTGAATATTTTATTCTTAGTATGAGTGATCTCTGCTTTATATATTTATTTTGTTATTAAATCTTGTATAAATTGTTTACTTATGCCATTTATTTGTAGGTTTTGTTATATTTCATATTCTTTCAACATATTAATAACAACACACTTTTTTGCAATGAAATGAATCATTTCTCCTTCTTAATTACCTTGTTTATTTAATCACTTTGATTAATTCACTTTGGGTCAAGTAATTATTAATTGACTTTGTGCCAAGTATTTTTAGGGAAGAAAAGGTTGTGGCTATTATGTACCTGAATTTTATTACATAGTTAAGGTATTTTACATTCCCCAACTTTGATATGCATTACATTCAAGTATGCTAAACACTGCTATGATTTTTCAATAGCTGATTCTTCTAGTCAAGTACTTTCGAGCATTGTTCCCCTTGATGCTTGTGACAAAACAAGACAAATTAGGCCCTAGAAGTGTAGCTCAGTGGTAGAGGACTTGCTTGGCATATGAACGCCCAGAATTCAACCCCCAGAACTGCGAAACAGAGGGGGGGGATTAAATATAACCAGAAGATTTTTATATAGAGATTCATTGGTGAATGTTAATAACAATAAGTATTTTGCTTGCACTTTTATTTCTCACTTATTTAGCCTGCTACACGCTACTGTGAATCTCTTGAGAGTATTTTCAAGTGTATTTCTAAAGAATGTTTGCAAGGTGTTTCTTCCCTTAAAAACAGCAGTGTTAGAAGTCAGTGAGATTCAAATTTTTAAAATTCGGGTGTAAAATATCTCTATATCCGTCTCCTTACCTCTAATATGCATATTGATTATCTATCTATCTATATATCAAACATATTTATTCTGCAGCATACTTATGGACTCTTTTGACGTGGCATACACCACATGGTATACACCATATGGCTGCACTATAGGTCTAAACTACTTTCCCCAGTTTATCCAGATAAGTTAATAAAATGATTAAATATTTTTGAAATTTCTATTATTTTTATTCATTCTACTCATTTATTTTCCATATAGATTTGAACATTTTAAAGAGTCTGTACTCTAATCCGTATATCCATGTATTTTTTTAATATCATTTACTAATTTTGTTATTTCTTCTTCTCTATTGTTTAACTGAAATTGCATTGGGGCTTGTCTTCCATTTAATATTTTTTATTTTGTTTTCCTTTCTCCTGAGTTTTTGACAACTTGATTTCAAATCAATTTTTCATATTTTTGTTATTCAATTAAAGATACCTTATTCTGCTGGGATTCATGGATTAGCCTTGATTTCAATTGGTTGAGGAGCTGGATGTGGTGGTGCACGCTATGGCAGGGGTTGGAGCCAGCAGGGCAACGCCTAAAACAGGACCGTCCTTGTCTCAAGAGAAAAAGTTTGTGAAATAACCTGAAAAAATGCCAAACTTTATAGGAAACCATCTCTTCAAGGAACATGATTTACATTCCCATACCTTTAAACCTCTAATAATAGTTGCATTTTACTTGATATTGCTGATGTTCTATCTACTATTTAATAATCATATATAATATATATATATATATATATATATACATATTTTTTTTTTTTAGAAAAGTCTTCACTATGTAGTTCAGGCTGGCCTTGAACTCACTATGTAGCCCAGGCTGGCCTAGATCTCTCAGTGATCCTCTTGCTTCAGCTTCCCAAGTGCTGGGATTACAGGAGTGTGTCACCATGGCTGGATCAATTTGATAATATTTTATTTATTTAACATTTCTGCATTAACACACATAGATGAGAAAACAATGCAAAAATAATACAAATATCTCCAATTTTCTACAAAGTAGTTTCTATAAAATACTAAGCAAGATTTAATCATTTTAAAGCATCATTTCACAAAAAAGAAATTTTAATTAAATGAGACTAAAGTGTTTTATTTTTTATGACAAAATGAGAAGTGCATATAATTACAAGAGATAAAAGCCATTTTGGTACAAACTTATGTTCGTGATTCTTGACTATGATTATAAATATTTTTACTTTTTAAGTAAATATTGCTAACATTATGTACACATAAACTCGGTGATCTGAAACAAATCACTTCAATATTACGAGTCTCCACTTTCTTGTTTATAAAATTAAGATGCCCAGGACTTTAAATTTGTAGCACATGAAGCATTGGTTTGAAGGTCCTTTCCCTCATTCTCAGTATATTTGGTTTGGTTGAGTGTGAACCTCTAGTCTTTCCCTTGATGTTAAAGTTGATGCAGACGTGGACAATAAGAATCTCATCTCTATAGTCAAAACTGTTTATTCAGTAACAATTATGACCTAAACTATGCCAATCCAAAGTGATCCCGCAATTTTTCTGGAAATATCAAAGGAGATGTGTACACTTTCTTCACAGGTAAAAAAGGTATTAAGAAATAAAGGCAGTGAGGACCCCTGGAGCAACTCCGGCTAAGTCTGGGAATGAAGCCAACCAAGAGAAAAGCAATGCAGAGAAACATGCACAAAATGTTTAAAATAAAAATCTTGTGTCACTCTGAATTTAGCAGAGCTCAAGCTTGTTATATCATCTCTGGAAATTTCTATTACATGTGACAATATTGCAGCTTTTTCTGTAGAAAACAATTTGTGATGAGCTACTGTCCCATATAACATGTTCCAAAATCAAATGTAGTGAATTAGATAAATTTTAGAAACCAGAACTACAATAATGTTGCTATATTCAAAAGTCATTTTTAAAAATAAAATAATGTCAAAACTCTCTTGAGGAATCACACTATTCACCTATTACATTTACTTCTTAGTTAGCTTTTTTTTGGAAAAATAGGTTTTGAAGTTTCATGTGATAAAATAAGTGACCAAAATTATCTCATATTTTCACTTCAAATCTTGATTCTTATTGTACCAAATAACCATTATATAACTAAAATAAAATTTTTAAACATTTAAATTATCCTTTTGGGGGTAAATTTCCATAATCTCAACTCCAAGATCTTTCTGGCTTCAAATACTACATTTTTTCCTCTGTATAACTTCACATAAAGTATTACTTGATTTTCAGCAAATCCATTAAATGTACTCTTCTCTTAAGAGAGTTCATCATTCTCTTTGCAAATATCACCATGTTTTTTTCCCCTCATCTCCACTGGGTTCTGCACAAATATCAGTTTCTCTGGAAAATTTTATGACTAATGAATTTGATGTAGCAAAATCTCTTGTACTTTTAATCTCTTTTCCCTGCTTTTCTTTTTGTAGAGATCATCTAATAAATATTTTATTTAATCATATCATCTCCATCTTTTAACCCCAATTTCTGTCAGAATATTAGCCTCTTGTGGTCAGTGGAAAAAGGTTTTCTAATAACTATTTCATTCATCACTCAATGTTCAATATTCAATTCAACAATGAGGTTATCAAAAATTATATTTATTGATTTCACAGAATTTATATAATTTTTGATAGCTTCATTGTTGAATTGAAGGTGAATGGAATGTTATAGATGAATAGAAATAAAGTGGAGAAGAAAGGGCTTTTGGGCTGCTGTCTGTCCCACCACTCCTGGCCCAGAGGAAGGGGCTTCCAGGCCACCATCCCTCCTGCTTCACCCAGCCCCTGTCCCACCTCTCCCAGCTCAGAGGAAGTGAGCTCCACGGGCACCAATAGCACACCTCTGCCCCCCAATTGAAAAGAGAAGACATGTAAATAAGTCTCAAAACCAGAGTTCCAGATCACCTACAGCAACCCCAAAGGGAAATGAGATGGAATACTCTGATACTCAACTGCCTGGACCCACTAAATTGGCAACAAAAGGGGATCTGGACAAAATGATATCAGAAATAATTTCTCAGGTAACAGCAGAGATTGTGCTCCTAGTGCAAGACATGATTAATAAATCTAGAGAGGATCTGAGGAACATGAGGGAATCCCAACATAGGAAACAAATGGAATATATAAAACAGATGCAAATAGATTTCCAGGAGATGAAAAACTCCATCGAAAGTCTACACAGCAGAATGAGCCAATGTGAGGACAGAATTTCAGATATAGAAGATAAGATTGCAAATAATGACCAGGAAAAGAAAAATTGCTTCAAAATTATAAGGGAACGCAAGAAATCAATCCAGCAGCTGCTAGATGATGCAAAGAAGAATAACATAAGACTAATTGAAGTCAAAGAAGAAACAGGAGAGAGTGCAGACAACATAAAAATCTCTTCGCAGATGTAATGGCAGAAAACATACCAAGCAGGGGAAAAGAATTTGACATACACATAAGTGAGGCATATAGGACTTCAAATAGCCTTGGTCAAAAAAAAATCTACACATAGGCATATAATTGTTAAGATTCCAGAAACTCAACAGAAGAACAAAGTTCTACAAGGAGTGAGAGAAAAGAAACAAATCACATACAAAGGAAAGCCCATCAGAATCACAGCAGACTTCTCAACACAAACCATCAAGGCAAGAGAGCTTGAAGTGACATATTTCAAGCCCTAAAAGAAAACAGCCTCCAACCCAGATTGATGGACCTTGCAAAACTATCTTTCAAAATGGATGGAGAAATAAGATACTTTCATGACAAAGAGCACCCTAGGAACTTCATGAATACCAAACCAGTACTCCAAAAAATTTTACACACTATCCTAGGAACAGACATTGAGGACCACAACCCCAGGAAGCAAAGCAGAATGAACCCATCTGGCATGACAAGAAATTAATTGTAAAGTGGAGAACCCAACAAAAAGAAAATGTCATGGCAATGACAAATCAATATGTTTCAGTTATAATCATCAACGTTAATGGTCTCAATTCACCAATCAAAAGAAATAGAATGGCAGAATGGGTCAAGAAGCAAAATCCAACAATATGCTGCATACAAGAAACACACTTCATTCAAAAGGAAACTCATAGACTGAAAGTTAAAGGGTGGAAAACAGTACTCCATGCAACGGGAACATGAAAAAAAGCAGGAGTAGCTATCCTCCTTGCAGATCAAGTAGATTTCAAATCAACATTGATTAAGAGTGATGAAGAAGGACACCACATCCTTGTAAAGGGAACAATCCAAGAGATAGAGATGACAATCATAAATATCTTTGCACCAAACACTGGTACACCCAACTATATAAAACAAATACTAACGGACATGAAATGTCATATATGCACTAATATAATTGTAGTGGGGGACCTCAACACCCCACTGTCACAAATAGATGGATCAACTAGACAAAAAATAAGTAATGAAATACTAGAACTCAATCGAACTCTTGAACAAATGAATTTAACAGATGTTTATGGAGTCTTCCACCCCACAAAATCAGAATACACATTCTTCTCAGCTGCACATGGGTCATTCTCCAAAACAGACCACATACACACAAATAGAATATGTTTAAGTAAGTGCAAAGGAATTGAAGTTATCCCCTGTATATTATCAGACCATAGTGTGATGAAATTGGAGATCCATAGCAAAAGAAACTCGAAAAATTTCATAAACATGTGGAAATTGAACAATACACTTCTGAATAACCAATGGGCCACAGAGGAAATTAAAAAAGAAATCAGACAGTTCCTAAAATTGAATGACAATGACAATACAACATATCAGAATCTATGGGACACAATGAAAGCAGTCTTATGAGGGAAATTCACAGCAGTGAATATGCATATTAGGAAAACAGAATGAGTCCAATTAAACAACGTGATGCTGAACCTCAAGATTCTAGAAGAAGAAGAGCAGGACAAACCCAAAGCTCATACAAGGGAGGAAAATATAAAGATCAGAAGAGAAATCAATGCAATGGAAACTAAGAGAACGATAGAAAAAAACAATGAAGCCAAGAGTTGGTTCTTCGAAAGAATCAACAAAATTGACAAACCCTTACTCAAACTTATCAGAAAAAGGAAAGAAAAGGCCCAAATCCATGCAATTAGGAATGAAAAGGGTGAAATTACAACAGACCCATCAGAAATCTAGAGGATCATCAATACCTACTTCCAGAACCTATATGCAAAGGGGCCAAGGATTTGACTCAGTGGTTTCTCCGCCTGCTGCACAAGTGGAAGGACCTGAGTTCAATCCCCAGTACCAAAAAAAAAAAAAAAAAAGTTGTTCAGAACCTATATGCCAATAAGATGGAAAACACAAAAGAAATGACAGATTCCTAGATACTTGTGAATTACCAAGTTAAATGAAGAAGATCTAAAACTTCTAAACACCTCAATATCAACCAATGAAATTGAAAACGTAATAAAAAGCTTATCAACTAAGAAAAGCCTGGGCCCTGATGGCTTCACTGCTGAATTCTACAAGACATTTAGAGAGAAACTGCTGCCACTACTGTTTAAACACTTCAATGAAATTGAAAGGGAAGCAATGCTCCCAAAATCATTCCTGGAAGCAAGCATCACCTTGATCCCCAAAGCAGAGAAAGACTCAGCCGAAAAGGAAAATTATAGGCCAATCTCACTAATGAACATAGATGCAAAAATCCTTAATAAGATACTGGCAAATGGAATGCAGAAGATCATCAAGAAGATCATACACCCTGATCAAGTGGGATTCATCCCAGGGATGCAAGGATATGCAAAGCAATCAATGTAATACACTATATCAATAGAGCCAAGGACAAAAAACATATGATTATCTCCATAGATGCAGAAAAAGCATTTGACAAAATCCAACATGTATTTGTGATAAAACCCTACAACAAATTGGAATAATGGTCTCTACCTCAAACTGATAAAAGCCATCTATGAAAAACCAACAGCCAATATCATACTAAATGTTCAAAAACTGAAATCCTTCACACTAAAATCAGGAACAAGACAAGGATGTCCACTATCACCACTTTTGTTCAATATAGTTTTGGAAACATTAGCCACAGCAATTAGACAAGAGAAAGAAATAAAAGGAATAAAGATAGGAAATGAAGAAGTCAAATTGTCATTATTTGCAGATGACATGATACTCTATATAAAAGACCCCAGGAACTCCACCAAAAGTCTTCTAGACTTAATAACCAAATTCAATCAAGTAGCTGGTTACAAGGTAATCACGCAAAAATCAATAGCTTTCCTCTATACCAATGACAGAATCATTGAGAAAGAAATAGGGCAAATAATTCCTTTCACAATAGCATCCAAAAAACTGAAATACTTAGGAATTAATCTAACAAAAGAAATCAAAGACCTCTTCTCTGAAAACTACAGCATTCTGAAAAGAGAGATTGAAGATGATATCAGAAAATGGACAGACATCCCCTGCTCCTGGCTAGGAAGGATTAATATAGTGAAAATGACCATACTTCCAAAACTGCTATATAGATTCAATACAATTCCAATTGAGATACCAGCAGCATACTTCACAGACCTTGAGAAAACAATCCAAAATTCATTTGGAACAAGAAGGGACCCAGAATAGCAAAAGCAATTCTAGGTAACAGAGACATAGCAGGGGGTATTACAATCCCCAACTTGCAACTATACTACAAAGCTACTGTGATAAAAACAACATGGTACTGGCTAAGAAACAGACCTGAGGACCAGTGGAACAGATTAGAATATGCAGAAAAAAATGCCAGACACACTCAGCCATCTCATCTTTGATAAAGGAGCCAAACACCCTCACTGGAGGAAAGATAGCCTCTTTAATAAATGGTGCTTCAAAAAATTTGGTTTCAACTTTTCGAAGATTAAAACTAGACCTATATCTCTTGTCATGCACTCAACTAAAATCGAAATGGATTAAAGATCTAAATATTAAAATAGAAAAACTGAACCAGTTGGAAAAGAGGTTATGTAGAATTCTTGAAGACTTTGATGTAGGAAAATATTTTATGATAAAAACCTCAGCTGCTTGTGAACTGCCACAAACAATCAACAACTGAGATCTCTTCTTATTAAAAAGCTTCTGTACAGCAAGAGAAACCACCAGCAGTGTGAAGAGACAACCCACAATGTGCGAAAAAATCTTCACCTGCTCTTCCTCAGACAAAGGTTTACTATCTCGAATCTATAAAGAACTTAAAAAGATCAGACCTCCCAAATTTAAAGACCCAATCCAAAAATGGGCATCTGAAGTGAACAGACATTTCTCAGACAAAGAAGTAGAAATAGCAAATAAATACATGAAAAAATGTTCAACATCACTGGCCATTCTAGAGATGCAAATGAAAACAGTGCTGACATTCCACCTCACTCTAGAAAGAATGGCTGCTACCATGAGATCAACCAATAACAAATGCTGGAGGGGCTGTGGGGAAAGAGGAACCCTGTTCCATTTCTTGTGGGAGTGTACACTGGTGCAACCACTGTGGAAATCAGTATGGAGATATCTCAAAGAGCTAGTACTGCAAGTCCCATTTGACCCAGCTATTCCCCTGCTGGGTATCTTTTCCAAACAAGTAAAAGAATCATACCACAGTGATATATGTGCACCCATGTTCATAGCAGCACAGTTTGTGATAGCTAAAACTTGGAAACAGCCCAAATGCCCATCAACTGAAGACTGGATAAAGAAAATGTGGGGTTTTTAAAATAAAATGGAGTACTACTCAGCCATAAGAAATGAGAAATTAGAGACATTTATAGCTAAATGGATGCACATTGAGGCGATACTCTTAAGTAAAATAAATAGGACACACATGCATAAATACCTAATAGTTTCTCTGGTGTGAGAAACTGAAAGTGTAAATAAGGACTAAAATGTATAATAGGTAATGTGAAATAGGAAGAAAAGGGACAAAGGGGAAGGGGAAGTGGGACGGGTAGGGGAAAGGAAAGAAGGGAATGGAATTAATATGAGAAAATGGAAAAATGCAAACAAAATCTTTATAAATAGGGAGGGATGGGGGACTTGAAGGGAGAGCTGGGCAAGGGTGAAAAATAAGAACCAAGAGAGACTATGTAAAGTTGCAAATTTCTAATGATGAGTGTCATTATATTGTATACCTAAAATGTGCCAATGATTAGAATGAATAATAGATAAAGCAAAATAGGAAGAAAATGTCCAAAGGGGTAGGGGTAGTTCAAGGGGCCAGGGAAAGGAAAAGAGGGAAGGGAAAAATGATGAGAAATGGAAAAAATGGAAATAAAGTCTTTGTAAATAGGGAAGGGTGGAGGGGGTGAAGGGAGGGCTAGGAATGGGGAAAAAATAAGAACCAAGATGCATTATGTAAAGGTACAATTCCCAATGAGAAACATAATTGTGTTGTATACCTAAAATGTACCAATAAAAGAATTTTTTGAAAAAGAAATAAAATGATAAATGGGTGTCTGATACTCTCTGGCCATTTTTAACAAAGTACAATACCCTGCAGTTAGGGGACAGACTGACGTTGTCATCTAAACGGCATAACCCTCTTTGTCATTTCCGGGTCACCTCAGGATCCTCAGTTCACAGGGCATCCTGATGAAATGGACTGCCATTACCAAGTGATTCTGAAATCTGAAAGCAATATTTTCCTGCTTTAGGATGCTGTATTTGCCCTCAGACTCTGAACATCTCTTCAGGACCAGTTGCCCCACTACTCCTTGGTCACTCAAGGCTACGGAAAGCACAGGCAGCTGAGAGTCTCTTCCCCTGTTCTCCCTCTGCCGGATCCTGCAGGGCTGGGCAAGTGTGGGGTGTGGGGTAGCAATCCCTGCCAACAGGCCAAACCAGGGCAGAATTCCTGCTCTTGACCCACCAGCCTTTGGACCATTAACTTCTTCTCCAGGCAGAGCGAGTGCTCCATCCAAACAAACTCTAAATTTGTGGTCGGGAATACTCCCCTTCCAACTTATTTTTCTCTTTGCTCCTCTCCTTGGTTACAGAGGAAGTGGTTGTTTCCTACATCTTCTAGTTCTGTCACCTTTTAAAATTCTTTTTTTTCCCTAGGAACTAATAACATATTATTTAATATGACTTTACATTGTTTCTCTTCATGTCAAATACGGAGTCCTTCTGACTTCTGGCTAGACACTGAATAAAAAATATACATCAAATGCTTTATTTTATAAATGAGAAGCAGTTTATTCTTTTTTCTTCATTGCATTTACTGGTATATTTTAGGTATACAATATGATGACATTCATCATCGGGAACTTGTACTTTTACATGATGCATCGTGGGTCTTATTTTTCCCCATTCCCCTGCCCTCCCTTTACCCCCCCCACCTCTCCCTATTTACAAAGACTTTGTTTTCATTTTTTCCTTTTCTCATATTTGTTCCTTTCCCTTCTTTCCTTTCCCCTACCCCCACTTCCCCTTCCCCTTCCTCTTTGGACCTTTTCTTCCTGTTTCGTATTATCTTTTGTACATTTTGATATGCCATCTTTAATTTTCTCACCTGGACAATTAAATGGAATTAGTCCCCTATTCTCAAATTTGTTCTAGCATTAAATTATATAGACGACAGGGTTTTGTATTTTCAGCTCTATATCCTTTTTAATGAACCCCAACTGAAGTCAAATTCCTGGAACATACACTTGTTCTTAAAGAAATCCGGGAATCTCATACCTTATTTCACATGCCTTCCCTTGTTAATAAAGTGCGGAATCTAAAAATGCCAACTCTTCCCTGAGAAAATCCTTGTAATATGGGCCTTTGTCCAAGGGAACCTCGCAGTCAAGTGCCACCTTTCCCTGCCCAGGATGACTGCACTTTTGTCTTTCTGACCTTGCCCACACAAGATGTGGTCCACTCCTTCTCCCATGGTTTTCAGGACACGCTTTAGGCCATCAAACTTTATATATTTCTCTTTACTCCATAATCTGTGGTCTTTATCAATCAAAATTATAAAAGTAGCACTTCAAAGTATCATAGCCTACACTAGCACGCGCGCGCACACACACACACACACTAAAGGCAATTAATGAAAATGCACAGTCACAAAAACCTTTAAGTGTTGGAGGCCAAACCTAGAACCTTGTGCATGCTAGGCAAGCGCTCTAGCACTGGACGAAAATAATCTCTAAACAGATTTCCATCATTAAAGGAGAAAGCTTTGATGGCCCTAATTACCATGCACATTCAGCAGAAGCCCTTCTGGCTGGACAAGCTGTGAGGCTTAGCACGCTACTTGACACCTGGAGATTAGAAGGGCCTCTCCTTCAAACATATGTTCTCTTCAGAGATCGCGTCTTCTTCAAAAATTAATCAGTATTTCATGAGGATGAAGGGTCACCTAGATCACATATCAAAATGAAACAACTCATTGAGATTTTCTAAGTTGAAGCATTGCATTTTCATCCTAGGACAAGTATTCCATATGCTTCACAAGTTTTTATACTTTACCTTAAATAGCTGTGAGGAACAAACTGTCCAGAATTATAAATACATATATAATTCCAGTTGAATGAGTAGCTTTATTTGGTGCACAAACGCACTTTTTTGCTTTGTTTTGTTTTGTTTGGTACCGGGGATCGAACTCCGGTCCTTGTGCTTGCAAGGCAGGCAGCGAAACCACTGAGCTAAATCCCTGGCCCTACAAATGCACTTAGGAAGTCATGGAACCTTTTAAGGAACTTTTTCTTTCCTGTGAGTAAATATGGTTAATAAAAAGGGTCTTCTTTTAGGTATTGACGCACGTACTTAGCTGGTCAGAGGGAAACTGAAAGCATTCAGTACACGTCGCCCAGTATGATTATCATTACTACGGTTATGCTGAGGTAGCAGCCTCCCCACTCAGCTCTGTGCCCAGAAAGTTATGGAAAGTATTAGGTGACAGGACACACTGCATTTGCCTGCTTTTCTGGGTAGAATGAAATCTCTCCGTGACATTACACACAGATTCCCACGGACACAGCACTCCCAGGCTCACAGCACGCCTCCTGGCTAGGTCAGGTCAGGTGGCTTCCCCTAATTGTGGCTCTGGGCACCCAGAACTGTAGGCAAACGGCACCTCCCCAGCACTTTGCTTCCATCGTGGGTGCCTTGGTGATTTATGTGCGTTTACCTCCTGGGTGGTTCTGCCAGTGAGGGAAGGCAGGGACCTCAAGACAGTGTGAGTGCTGAGAGCCAAAGAAATAAAGGAATGCAGCACCCTTGAAAATAATAAAGCATTAACCTCTCCATGTTCTACTTAGGATGAATAGCTACAGATTGCTCCAGGAAGCCTGGCCAGGATTCAAACATCAGGTGGCTCTAGAGCAGTTTATAGAATGTAGGCTGGAACTATTTCACTACTCTGTCCTTTTATTCCCAAATAACCTTAGATTTACGACTTCTATTGAAAACTGCATGAAGTAAATTCACACTAATATCATTTTCCCAGATGTAATTATCAAAAGTATTAGTTAAAGTTATTGCAAAAGAGTGACTGTCATTCTTAACAAATTACCCCCTCGTTTTTGAAACATAATTTTAACTAATCACTTACTTCTGTGATGACTTACATCTAAGTCATCACCTTCAGCCTTAGTATGTTTTATTGAGCATCCTCCAACTATTAAACTTGTGGTTTTAGTTCCTGACCCCTTTGTGTGAAATGGTAGTGATAATGGCCTTCAGTCTGACCTGATACTCAAGTGCACGAGTTTCAGTTATCTTCCCAAAGTTCCAGATCAGTTTTGCTCAAATTACCATTTTAACAAATTTTCTTTTCAGTTATAAATTTTACTATGTGTAGAATTTTTAAAAAGTGATTAACTTTAGTACAAACAAAAAAACTATATTGTTTTACAGTGAAAATAAAAGCTTAAGACACTTTGCCTTCAAATCTCTATTGTCCTATTTCTAAGTATTATGGCTGGTGTGCCCGTGAGAATTTATTTTCTGTCTCTGTATTTCAGACTTGGTAAAAAACAAAAGGATATCAACATAATATATATGATGCAGGAAAGTTACATAGTTAACACAACACAGTCTTAGTCACATGATATACAAATTTTTCTGGCATATTGATGAAATACAGCTCACAGTTGCATTGCAGATTAGGGTTGTATACTGTATACATATTTTTATACACACACACTCATTTATCCAATGTGTATTGTGTATTGATTTATGCCTGTTATGAACCAGTCACCAACTTATAAAATAACGATTGATAAATTACTAATATTATAAGTTCTGATGGTTCCTTATATTCTGTCAAGAGTCAAGGATGGAATCTGAAATTACTGCAGGAGCCAACACATGAAATAAAACTGTCATGTTTTTAGGGAAGCTAGAGCAGAAATGCCAAGCAGTGGGTAGAGTTGTTTGCATTGAAGATATAGAAATGATGTAAAATTCAGGAAGAGAAAGCTTTGAATTTAATATCTGACCTGAGGAGGCAGGTAAGTTTTCTGGTCCCTTTCTCTAGGTGACCCGACACACACTGAAGAGGTCATTGTTCTGTCCATGGGAACTTTCATCACCATGAGAGAGAGATTTGAAACTCTGCATGAATGGTGAGTTGAACTACATCTAAAATGTTCAGAAACTGGTGATTTCATTGTGCATTTATATATAAATTATCAATGAAATTTACAATTTCCCTAAAGAAAAAGGATCACTAAGTTTAGGCCTGATGGTGATCTGTGCCATCCTACCAGGAATATAATGAATCCAGTGTGCTGACGTATTGTATAAGGTAATGGTAAAATGAAATAAGTGGCGGAGGAAGGAAACCGCGATCATATAATTCACCAATATGTCTTGCTAGATTTGAAGAATCACGGTAGCTATTAGTCTGTGAATATGACTATTAGCTATCTTAATGCATTTCCCTGCAAGCTTATATGAAAAGCACCTCAGGTACATCCTTTTTACCTTTAAATCCCAGCTGTAAGTATGTCAAATTGACATCTTCCCGCTACAACTGGGTTCGCTGTTGGAACTGTCTTTTCTTGGTTTTGGGGACAAGGTGGCTGTGAGTCTCTTCCTCTTCATAGAGTACATGAATGGATGCAAAGTGGCAAAACAGCTTCGTTGCACCAGTTACTCCCCGTGTGTGCTGGGAGTATCTTGCCACCACTCCCCTCCACTTGCTGTCATCTGCACCTCTGGCATTTTCAGGGCTCCACACCTCTCCGTGCAGGTAGTCAATGGAAGGGATGGACAGGGTATCTGAAAGTACAAGGAGAGAGACTGGGTTTATGGTTTGTGTTCTCAAGCCTCTCTCATGCTTAGCTGTAGGTCTGATAGTGGCTGTGTATCTAAGGTAGCAGATTCCCTGACATGGTTTATCTTCCATCATTCCCTTCTGGCTCCAGCAATGCTTCTAAGGCCTCTTTGTCTTTCATATCTGGATGTGTTAGTAGTGTCTGGATGATGCCTGCTATTGTCCACGCCTCCCTCCTGGTTGGTGCTCTTGTCCTTAATTACACAGACTTGTTTGTGCCTCTGTAAGTTGTCCCATCTGGTAGGTGCTTGATTGCTACAGCAATCAATTAAGATACTCCTTGAAACACACTTTCTTCTAAAATCATCTCCTTCAGTTTTGACCATTTGTACCTAGCCTTGAATTTTCTCGAGAGATTTTGCCTATACTTTTGATAAGGTTTTTTACAGCAAATGTTAATGTAAATCATCATAACAGTAAAGAAAAGATTTACTGAATCTATGTGGCTAAATATTCATCTCATGGAAAATCAAAATGAAGTCAGGAAATGTGTCGCCATCTATAATAACATGGAGAGAGAGAGGGGTCCTTCACCCTTGTGAACAGATTTGCTTTCACCGAGTAACTTTCCCTCTGAAATAGTGTTTCCACAGCTGCTGTACATGACCGTTCAGCATCTATGAGTTCCTAGAATGCACGGACTAATGATTTGAGTTGGAAAGGATCTTAGTAATCATTCAGTCTGGTTTCCTGAGTTGACTGACTCAGAAAACAGTGCCAAGAATGGAGAACAGAGTTGGCTGAAATCCTGCAGTTCATGAGCAACAAAGCTCAGGATCAGGCAATGAGGTTACCCATGGAAGGTCATTGGGCTAAGACGACTCTGCCAACTTGGATTGCTACTTAAGCACACCAAAATTTAATGTAAAGGCTAAAATGAAACTTCAGCTTTGATGTTCATCCCCCTGACTAGGCTGTATAGGGATCTGTAATTTATGGAATGAAATATGTTGTGTTTGTTTTGCTTCAGGCATCACTTCAGGAAACGTCCTCTCTAGCCACCCGCACTAGCCAACCCTCCCATCCTCAGGCACCCAGCAGAGTGCTAAGGCCCTCGAAATCTCATCCATGTGCTTCAGACATCACTGAATGCTCGAGTAAACCTTCAAACATATCATGTGTCTACATTTATCTTTAATTTACACTCACGTGTAGGATGTGTGATCAAAAACTATGGTGAATATTTAATTTAAAAGTGTATTACCAAGAAAGACACATGGCCACTAAGCCCCTTCAAAACACTCCTCGTTGAATCAAAAGCACATATCACATCATTCTTACTGCTTTCTGAAGCAGTTCTGGAAGTCTCTTTAAGTCTCTTCAATTGCACTGTCAGTACTGGCTACCTCAATGTCCTGAGTTGATGGAAAACACTTAACGTTTGTGATCATTTAGATGCTACGAAACAGCCAGAGGTCACAGGTTGCCAGAACCAGTGAATTGAATAAGTGGATTAGGACACCCAGGAGTGTTTTAGGAGTCTACCTTTCTGTGGGGTGGACAGTATTCACTGTATCTTTCTTCTCATATCTCCTAAAAGCAACCCAGAGGACTTGCAGAGGAACAACAGAATGTCTTTTTTTGTGATACTTCTTAAAAAAATCATATTTTTCAATCACACTGCATATGAATGGAAAGCTGGTGTCACTTTTACCACACTGGCACCGAAACCCGGGCTAGCTGGAGGATTCCTGCACTGAATTTCAGTTACTCCGGAAGAGCCTCACAGTCTTGTGCTTCTCCAGTGTATGGTAGAGGTGGAGGGGGTTTCCCCTCCCTTGCTCAGCTCATCTGTTCCACCTAAGTGTAGTGAGTAAGGTCCTGATGTTACCGCCAAGTGCCTGTCTTTACTCCTTATGAACCGACGTGCACTAACTGCAATAGAAAAGGCCATTCAGAGTTATGGAAAAGTAAGATTATTTCACTTTGTCTTCTAAGGTGATTTCTCCTGTCCTCTGGGTGAAGTGACATGACCCGCGGTGCAGTAGACTCCACACAGGACGGCCATCTAAGAGTGTTGTGATTAGGGGAAAAAAACATTATTTTAAAATCAATTACATTAAAAATAAATTCACTCAGTGACAACTAAGGCTCAAGGCCATTACCTCATATGAAAAATTTATAAATATAATTCTCAAGGCCTCTACATCACCCAAAATGTTTATGTTGAAGTTCTCTAAGGTGTCAAGTGCAGGAAGGCGACCTGGTCATCAGGCAGGCAACCCCCGTTGGAATCGTTCCCTTTACAAAAGAGGCTGAGGAGGAGCTGCCCTCTCCCTACCTCAGGAGATGAAGTCGGAGCTGCCAGGGCCTCAGGCTTGGGCATCTCCATCTTGAGAACCATGAGATGTCAAGTTACATTGCTTCTAAGACATCCAGTTCAAGGTATTTTCTTGTAGAAGACCAAATGCACCAAAATGCTTATTAAAGAAGAAAAATCAGGGAGGAAAATTCTGCTAATAACTATGTCTTTTCACAGAAGATGTGGTGTAAGAGGACTATAATAATATAATCCCCCATTAGTTTGTCTGTAATAATATACACTGTATTTTGTTCTGCATTATCTGTGTAGTGCTTTTTATGTATTGGCCAGTCTTCAGTACTATTTTATAATATTGTAGTTGCCCTTGAAGTTTGTGGAATGGTTTCAAAATGAATTTGAAGTACACATTGTGAAGGTCTCAAGTTTTTTATTTGATCCTTAGAAAATTGTCCGTTTTTTTCCTTTGAATATCATGAATAAAAGTACTTCATAGTAATCCACCCCACAAGGCAGAAATTCAAACAATAGGAAAAATGAGGAAAATAATAAGAATTGTAATCGAGAGCGGAGAATGCATCTAAAATTGTGCCTTGACTTAGTTTAATTGTCTTGCATGTTTTATATGTTCTTTAACTATTAGTCTGGTTTTCAGTCTATAAATGTAAATTAAGTTTACATGGTCTTATAAATAAATGAATCTGATGGGAAAAATAAAAGTGTGTGGAGGCAAGGAGGAAAAAGAAGAGAATGCAAATGTGTTGTATACATGTACCAATCTGTTACAGTGACTTCAGTAATTATGTGCTGTAAATGTGTACTAATAAAAGTAAAAAAAGTTTAAAACAAAATAAGGCAAAAGAAAACACCTAGACAAATATGGTAAAATTCAAGCTGATAAGAAATGTAAGGTTTAAATATATCTATGTCATATTACTTTAAAACTGTTAACGAACACATGGATTTGTTTACATATTATTCAGTTATCACTTCCAATCACAATCTTGTATAATAAAAAAGCAAATTTATCATGGATTTAAATCTACTTCTAATGGCATGATGTCACGAAATCAAATTTATGTACAAGTACAAAGATAACTCAGTTAAAATATAGGTAAATCACATAAACAGGTATTTCTTCAAAAAAGACGTAAAAATCACAAAGACATAAATGGAAAGATGACAACATTGTTAATCATGGAAATGGAAATCAGAATCACAATAAGGTATCACCTCACACATATTAGGATTACCATTCAATTTAAAAACATATCATAGCCAGTAACACCTGTTGGCAAGGAAATGGAAAATTGGAACATTTATGAGGGTAGAATGGTGTAGCTCATATAGAAAGCCATATGAAAGTTCTTAGAAATTGAAAATAGAATTGCTATAGAATCCATGAAGCATCCTTCCTTGTATGTATCCAAAATTTATGTAGTATCATTTTGTTATGACATTATTCACGACAGCCAAATGTCCATTGATGGATGAATAAATGAGTACATTGTGCTATATATATACTAAAAATGTTATTTAGCTCTAAAGAAGGAAGGAATTCGTTTATTTGTGCCAATATGGAAGGATCTGGATGACAAGCTGAGGGAAGAACCAGTCACAGAGAGGGAGACACCTCCTGGCTGCACTGGCAGGAGGAGTCTCACACAGTCGGCTTCATAGACACAGCAAGGAGAATGGTGGTCCCAGAGAATGAGAGAGGGAGAAATGGAAAACTGCTGTTTAACGGATATTGACTATGCCTCCTGCTAGGTGAATAAATCCTAGATCTTTAGGAATTACTTAGCGTGCGTAATTGTGTCATTTGATTAATGCAGTGCCTATATTTAATACTACAGTAAAACAGTTATTAATAGAGTAATTAACCATTTGTTATCATGTAGATCTTACATTAAATGTTCCTATCACACTCAATAATATGATAAATTAAAAAGAGCAGGAGGAAAGTTTTGGAGGTGATGGATAGGCTTAATCCATAGAACGTGGTAACCATTTCACAGATGTATACTTTCCTCTAAACCCATCAAGTTATATATATTAAATATGTAAAGCTTAACATATGTCATTCATGCCTCAAATAGTTACCAAAGAGAAAGAAGGTCTAGAGATGGTCTAGAGATAGTTTGTACAACACTGTGTTCATACTTAGCAATACTATGCAGCACACTTAAATTTTTGTTGAGGGTAAATGTCATGTTACATGGTTTCTATCACCTTAAAATATATATACCTAATATTTATTACATATAATATTTATTAGATAAATATATATTTATTATATATAATATATTTATTATATAATATATATTATATATAATATATAGATACATATATATATATATATATCAGGTGAAACTCTGAGAGCTAACAATTCCTTGGTGTAGTTGCCATACTGTGTTTCAAAGGCATCTACTCTGCCACCCTACATGAAGAGCTATCAAACCAGGAAGTAGCAGGAGGTGAAGTCAGAAAAAGACTCAGAAGCCACTTCCTTCTAGCAGGAACTCATATTGGTGCTAGGAATGAGTTTAGACTTCCAGCAGTAAAGAGCTTCCAAACGTTTAGTAACAAAGAGGTAATGATAGATGAGTAAACAATAAATGATCCCATTTATTGTTTGTCCATTCCAGTTTGGAAGTCCTTTATTAAAGATTGAAGTCACGGTTTCAACACAAAGTTACCCCTACATCTGGGACCTCAGAAAGTGTTCTCTGATATTGAAATGAGAATTGCTTATAGAATTTGGCTTTGCTTCAAGGGTTACAAAACAGAATTACTTCATTGAATTTCAGCCCAGTTATGCTTCTTAATCTTCCTTGTAGCCATAGAAGGGCCTGAAAGAAGCATTATGTTACATTCAAAAATCATGCAAATTCAGATACTTTAATGATCTCCCCAACAGCTGGCTCATGCAAACTGTTCCTCTATCATCTCTTTCACAACCACTGGTTCTGGTTCAATATTCCTGCACAATGCACCCTGAATCAGAAGACAGAGTTCAGCTACTAAAGCTAATTTCTTCCTCTGAGAATGTTCTCTGAACTTGAACAAAGACCACAATATTTCTGAGTGTTTTTTCAGAGCATTTTTGGGGTTGCAACTTTAACAGAATTTATATTAACTTGACTATTTTACAACTCTACAAGGGCAAATATTATCTACAGATTTGTATCAGGAAGAGATGCAAATAAATTATTTCTGGTAGAGTAAATAATACTCTCCATGTTTATGACTTTTGCCACTATTGGACATTCACTTGATTTATATAGAATCCAGAACTCTTAATCTAAAATTCCTTTATTCAAAGTTTTTTTATACACTTAACTAGTCAAGGGCACTTTGAACTGGTAGTAACAATTTACTAGTTCTTCTCTTAATAAGTAAGATAAAGTAAACCATATATATTGAATATTTGTATAGAATTAGTGTTTTATCTTTTTGAAAAATGTCACTTTCATAGCACTTAGAATTCCTTTATCATGATCAGGGCTTGAGCTTCACATTTTCCCTTTTTCCAACAAATATCCTCAGGTGTATGCAAACTTAAAATAATGTCCAGTTCAAAACTTTGTATTGGTGACCAGGGATTTAGCTCAGCGGTTCTGCCACCTGCCTCCCAAGTGCAAGGTCCCGAGTTTGATCCCAGGTACCAAAATCAAAAAAACTTTGTATTGGCTTACAGGGGCAAAGGTAAAATAAATAACGATAGCACTAAAATTTAAAAGGGGCTGTTGCTATGGAGATGAATGTGTAGATATCCAAAGTGGTGGCCAGTTAGAGGATTACTATTATTTTCAGTCATCAGTGGCAGCTGTTAATATTATAACACATTCTTATAGGAAATGGACATAAAATTAACAGTCCATAAATTGCCGATCTTAAAACTAAGTGACGTGCTCCTATACCATTTGATATAGAAGAAGCTGATCAGAAGTAGGTAAAGGCACACATGTGATTCAATACTAACCGAAAATGTTGCCAGTACTAGGGAGTGATTATATCTTCTATATAAAAGGCATGTACTCTACTGCTATTTCTGTTGTGCAAGATAAATTTAGATTACATATATAGGGAAAGAACCTAAAAGAATTTTGACTAGATAGGTAATGTAACATATTGTTTTCCTATATTTGTAGCAGTGAACCTTAAAATTGAGTGTGCATGGACTCTTTATGTGCACATAATTTAAGATTCTTTCAGCTACAGAGGATTTTCTACAGCAAATGTAACATGTAACCTAAAAATCTGTGTTTGTAAACTAACTCCTGATCATTGAGATGCAGATATATTAGCTAAAAGTTCAATGCTTGAGGAACTAAGACAAAACAATTTTTACATTCATCTTACTTTGAATAAGTCATCTAAATTCTTTGTGTCAGTAACAATTATGGTTACCCTGAAATATATCTGCTAAGTATTTATCAATGTCTATATATTTATCTCTCTATCTATCTATCATCTATTTCTACTAACCTGTATCAATTTCAGTCTTTGAATTATTCTACCTAGGATAATTTAGGACTCTTTTTTCTTTAATTTTCTATTTATTCAGAGTGTTTAAACTTGTCCATTCTACTTCCATATAGTATGTTATAATGACATGCAATAATAAAGTATCAACATTCATATAATTACAAATACCTGTCTCAAATCCCCACCACTTTTCTGGGTGTGCCTTCACTCAGCAAATGATAACACCTGTCACTGTAGGCATATAACCCAAAATCTTTAAATATGTCAGCTTCTCATTATTTTATAAAATGTCTATGATGAATTTTTTAAATATGATGAAGAGTTAATGGTGCACACATAGACAAATCACATGCAGAGTCAATCTACCAGAAATATCAAAAATATCAAAAATAAAAGGAAATTATTTCCAGGCACATCTAGAACATTGATAAATAAAAAGCAATTCTTGTAAGAAAATTATGCAGTGTATCAGTCCATGTCTCTAAATTGCCAAGCTATTAACCCATGTCTAAAACCAGGCTCTATTATGCACAAGACAACTGTAGATGTTTTGCCATCAACCAACTTTTTCATTTGCCTATTTTTAGAACTGTGCTTAAAAGTTTGCAATGCACTTTTATCTTTGCCATCTCATTTAATTCTCATGGCAATCCTCTAAGGAAAGAAGAGAAGGCCTGCTTTGCCTTAGTTTACAGGCAGAGATAATTAATTTCAAGGAGCTAAGTGATTCTCCTAGTTCACAAGGCTAATTACCCTGTGAGGTACACAGCCAAGGCATGAATTAAAAGCACTTTGCGCCCACTTCAGTATGATCCTCACTGCAATGCCTTGCCAAGAAGCAATGGGATCAGTGAGGTCCTACTGGGCCCCCACATTCAGCCAAATCATGGGCACTGAGACTTAGGGAGTCAGTGGGAGGTCTTAGGGCATCAGTGCAGTTGGCCATTGGTTGAAACCTACAGGATTGGGAACCCCAAACAAAAAAGTGCTTTTCTTCTTTATCAGTTAATTATCTCAGTGTTTACATCACTGCAATGGGAAGCTGGTGCATAGCTATGCACAACAGAGATAAAGTCTCTGCTTTCAAATGTTTGCATTTTAGACACTCAAAAATCAGTGTAGATTGCAGGTTCAAGTAATAATACTTATTAAGAAAGCAAGTCCAAAAATAAATGGTAATATCAAGTGAGAGCATGGGGTTGTCCATGGGTGATGCAGTTTTAGACAGGAAAACCTAAGCACAATTCTGGGATAAGGTGACATTTGGGAAAAGGCTGCAGGAGTGAGGTAATGGGAAACTGAGGAACAACTGGCCAAGCAGAGCTCAGAGGGGCGTGCGGGAGTGCAAGGCACAGAAAGGGAGGCAGAGGGCCTGAAGGTGAGTGAGTCAGGGAGAGAATAAGAGGAGCTGGGAACAAGACTCAGAGGAGACCACAATGAGGACACCGATCAGTGAAATGGAATACCTGGGAAGTGTGATAGAGGAGAAGTGGCCTGGCCCAAATATTTTGGAAAGGGTCTGTTGTGGCATTTTCTGGTTCTCAGACGAAGGAGGAAGAATAAAGTGGGGTGGCAATTTAGAGGAAAGTAGAGTAGTTCAAGAAGTTTTAACAGGTTTCATTTTAATAATTTGATGGGTTTTGTGAGGTCCAGACATTCATGAGTCATTCAGTTCCAAAGAGACTCTGTCCCACTTATTCTTTCAAACAAATTTGAATGTGTGTCAAGAAGAACTGTATTCACAAAAGACCCTTTAAAAGGTGAGTAGTGGAATGAGAAGAATTAAAGTAGTCTCCTAGGTCTTGAAGCTTTGAAATTGGGATGAAGAAAAGTTGAAAAGGAAAATAAATGATCAGTCTTTCATATGAGAATAAAAATCTCCTTAAAAAAAAGATACGGGAACTAGTAGAATAATTTTGCCATCAATTTTGAAATGTAGTTCCTCTAATTGTTTTATTGGTGTTTTAAAATCCTCTTTTTGAAAAATGTGTAATCATTCTTGTAAAGTTACAATTGTATTCTTTAATGAAAAGTCAACTTACTCATTTCTCTAAAGTTGGATGTTAGTAAACATGGGGCAAAATTGATAAGCATCATGAATATTGAAATTGCATTTTTACATTTTTCACAAAAATAAAAAGCACACACAGTATAAATTACTATTATTTTACTTGTATGTCAAAAATGAAATGGAAAGGACATCCTAACGCTCAAAACATGCAGAAAGACTGTAGAAAAACCCAAGGCTATATTTATGTCTCCCTTTTCTACACCATTGTTTCTATTTGTTGGAAATGTAAAAAGGGTTACCATAAGCAAAATGGACATCACAATAAAACAAAGCATGGGTACCAACAGGTATGGAGAAGAAGGTGGAAATTATTAAACAATCAGAATTAACTTCTCATCTTTTCAGAGGTGTGAAATGGGAAAAAGCTATGGCAGACAACCTGAAGTTAGAATTCTTTTACAGTGTAGCTGTATGGAGCTCAAAAAATTTGTATCTTCTCACTGATACTCTGATTGTTCAATTACAAAGAAAGCAAAATCATAACTGCAAAAGGGTAGACACAAGATTTAAACAAGTTGTGCATGTTATTTTCTTGTATTGTAGGAGTGTTTTAAGAATGGTTGATTTCCTCTCAGCGCTATCTGTTTTTCCAGCAAAAATCTCTCTTTTATAATAACAAATGTATCGAAGCAGAAATGCAAACATTTAATTCTTTAATTTTTTATAGTTACTGAAGTGAACATAGTAATTGCTATCTTCAAGAATCTTGGCATTTTCAAAAACGTTTTCTGATTTTCCTTGCAAGCCTGTGGTGTTTCACTTGTGTTTTTAAAATTTTCTTCTGGACTTCATGACTCTAGGCAAGCAGAAGTTCCTTCACTCAAGCATCTTTCCTTCTTGGATCAATTGGGGTGATTTTCCTTGTCCATTTCTCTCTCTCTCTCTCTCTCTCTCTCTCGGTCAGGGCCTGTGACAGAGTTAGCTTTTAAAATTTAATTTTAAGTACTTTTTTCATTCTCAAAAATAAAGATTATTTGGTTTATCATTTTTAAATAAAAGAACATGGAACAGTTTATCGATTTTTGTTTCTGTCTTATTTAGTTTGATTCTACACACTCCATTACAACTATCCTTTTTACGTTTATTATTACTTATTACCTGTAAAAGAGAACAACTTCATTATTATGACCTTTCTCAAACATATTTAAATAACTTTGGATAAGTGGTAAATATATAAACAAACACTCACAAATTCTTGTATGTAGAAAATATATATAATAGGGAAAATTAAAGCAAAACCATGAAACTCCAGCACTGAGAGGCTCCCAACTCATTTAAATAAGACATGACAAATGACAAGGGCTAAAAGCACAAGAGTTAGAATATTCTAAAGAGAAAAAAATTGGAACCAAGAAACATCTTGCAAAGAAATACATTTAGATGCTGAACCAGTTTTTCACAGATACTACCCTTGTGCTAAATGAGATTTTATATTTATGAAGAAGCCACACTGATTCAACACATCAGTATTATTCAGAAAAGAAGTCAAGTATTGATAAAAGATAGAGATGCAGTTGAACAATCCTAGGTAAATCTACTAGGTGTTTAACTGCACAATGCCTGAATTCAGCTATGGGCTCCATAATCTAAGTGTTATGGGCAGTAGCAGTCACATTCCTTTCATTGTTAGTTGAATTTCTTCATCTGTACAAAGAGTTAAATGTGTTATCTAAAGTGCCACCTAGCAGGAAAAAAATATGTAATTATTTAAAAATAAATATTACAGAATGTAGGTTAAAGGCAAACATTTGGTAGGTGATGAAATTAATACAAAAGGCCATGCCAAGTAATCACAAATTGCTAATAATGTGCTGCAAGAAGAGACGTAAGTGTAAGTAAACCCTATACAAATCCCTACCTGGCTGCGACTCTGAGCCAAATACACTAGAGTGGGAGAAGGAAGCCACTAGGAGAACAGTGGTGGGGTTTTAACAGGCAGGGAGCACAGAGCTATTCATCAGCTCTGCCTTACCTGGGGAGCAGCCAGCTCTGGGGAAGCTGTGAGTGGAGCCACCTGTTTTGACGACCTGATGAAAGATCGCACAAAGCGACAATGACATGTAGTCTGCGTCCCGTGCAGCAAGGCATGAATGGCCTAGGGATTTTATTCTAATTTATTTAAATCATTTTTCTTACCCAGTAGTCTGCCAACCACTCATTGGAACCTACAAAAGCCACACAGTAAAACAAACAATTCACAAATATCTGCCAAAATTTAATTTCCACTTGCAAAAGCTGGCAAAAGTTCCTGTGCCGTAGGTTTATTACTTTTTGCACATTCTTTCCTTCCATTGTCCTCAGACAATGCCCTTCTGTTGAATAAACTCCCCCTGCTTCGGGATGGGCAAGCCAGCCTAACAATGGAAAACCGAGTAAGGCTCCCTGAGCTAAGCATAAAGCTATTGTCGCTTTTCATTTCCTCTGTGCATTAAGAAAAATTAAATGTTTTTTACCTCTAGGAGTTGGAACCATCGCGAAAACCATTGAAAGTGAGCATTAAGCCTTATTCCCTAAGTTAAAATAAAATGCACAATTTGTTTAATTGTAGATATGCTATTAAGCAGCATGAGGAACATTTACAAGCTGGAGGGAATGGGATGGGAGAAAGTATATTCTTTTGTTCCTTCATTTGACTCCAATGTTATTATTTAAGCAAAATTGCTGAGCAGAACAAGTCATTCTAAAGTAATCTAAACATATTTTGAACTGAACATTTAATATTTCCCTAAGCTCTTGATGATCCCTTTCAAATTTTCAAAGACAGTTAAAAAGAATCAAAGGCCAGCTTAATTCCTAGACTCCGGGAAGAGGATACAGACAGGAAAGTGTTTAAATATGGGCTCGATCCGTGGAGACAACTTATATACCTGACCAAGGTTCACAAATGAGTAGTATAAACATCTCACATCATGATTTTATGAGAAAATAAATAATCTAAATACGATGCCTATAATTATCGTAATAAACTTGAAAGGTACTAGTGTTCATGTTTCCTATAAGAGGGATATAAAACATTTCTGGAACAGTCTAAGTGCACTGCTCGATATGTTTTAGATTCCTGAGCCCTGATTCAGGCTTTCACACATCTTAAGAGGAATGAATGGCAACTGCATAGAGGGCTTTTCTAAGGAAGTCGAGTCAGGAAATCTGAAGCATTAGACAGTTTGGGTGCCGTGGCTTTATATTCTACAGATAGGGAGAGAGGTGTATTAGTGAAGCCACTTGCCTGTGATGACAGTTAGGAACCAACCATCGCTGGAGTAAAACTTGTCTCCTGAGAGTAGGAGGTGCGGGCCTTCCTCCTCCTGCGTAGCATTCGGTGCCACAGGCGAGCAGCAGTGCTCGGTGACTTTCTGTGGCCTTCACTGTGGAGGACGCAATGAGCTCCTCTGGCTGAGGAAGTCCCCGGGTTACCACAGACACTTTCCTGGAGGGCACGGTCTCCTTTCTCCTTAGTTGAGGATATTTTTCTCATATTGAATCTCAATGAGTACTAGAAGTTGAATAGGACGACCTAAGACTTTCAGTGAGTGCCTGGCAAGGAGTAGACACTTCAATGCCGCATTGTCCTATGATCCCCAGCCTGGGGGTTCCTCTCCCTTCCCTATTACCCTTTCCTAACATGGACACTAACCTCAACATCTCCCCACGAGCTCAGGAGAGAGCTGTGCTCCTCCATCCGGTGGGTGGCGAGTGTTCCGCCTGCCATCTCCACCCCAGTAGAACACCATTGAGGGCGCGGCTCCCCACGAGGATGCAAAAGCTCCAGCTCAGCCTACAGCATCACAGTAGAACTCAGGTGACGGAGAAAGGTAACAAAGGCAGGCTCCGGACTCATCCACCCACCGCTCTCAAGGCCCACGGCCTCGTCCACCACGTCCACAGAGGCTTATTCAAGTTTGAATTTTGAAAAAGGAAGTATTTCAAAGTAAAGAAATGCAGCAAACGTCATGGAATGTCATGCTAGGACACTTTTGCTTGTCTGAAACAGAGTTCCTGAGATATGGGTCAGCAGATCCTCTGTAGCAGAATCATCCATAGTCAAGAACGCTGCAGAAATTTAATCACCTGGAATTTGTTTTGTATCCTCTTGGGATCCGCGTTTCTTTTTGTTTTTCCTTCTTTTGTCATTCAGCATAGTTAGTTCTCTGGACATCTGTCCGCACTATCAGAATTTCACTCCTCTTTGGTAAGGAGTGATGCTCCAAGGCATCAGTGAACCCCATCTCTTCAATCATTAACCTCTCTGGGCTTCTTGCAGATGTGAGAATTATGAATAGAACAGGTCTATTTTCCTTTTCTAGGATGAATGCTGAGGATTGTCAATTCTGAGAGATGCATGCTGATTATATGGTAATTGCATTTAAAGGTTTTTAAGAAAAGGAACTAAATACTTTTTAAAATGTAGCTTGGATTTTACATTCTCAAGGGTGATATACGTATGATCAAATCATTCCATTTGTACACCAGCAGTTTCTGTTGTAAATATGTTCTTTAAAAAAAAGAATAGTTTTCTTTCTTAACATCATGATAGGTGCACTGGATTTAGTATTTATTTCACCAGTGGCTAAACATGTTTAACCATTTATTGTGTGTACCTCTCTGGCATCTTTATATCTTCTTTCATGAAAGGTCTTTCTTGTCTTTGCCTACTGTATTTTAAATTTGAATGGTTTTATATTTTACTGCTAAGCTTTGAAATATCTAGATTTCTATATAGTAAGTATTTCTATTATATAGAAATACTGGTTTACCAATATTTTCTGTCAGACTACAGGGATTTTCAGAGAGAAACTTTTATAAAAATTTTTGATGGAACTCAATTCACCACTCTTTTTCTTTCTATGGACAATGCTTTGGGTTTCAAACATGAAAGTGTTTATAATTTAGATCTCAAATGAATTGTTTGTGCTGATGTTAGGATGAGTGATTTTGTGTTGGACAATGTATATTTGGGCTATAGGTTATGAGGCTCTGGATGTTATTTCAGCTTGTTTTTCTTGGCTTCTTTTCCTGCTCTCCTGGAAAGGTAAGGGTAGGAACAGTGGTTCATGGACATTGCAGCCAGTAGCCAACAGCCTACCCTGACCCCATGAGGGTAGCTATTTCCAGTCATGAAGCCATGAGTCTTGAATCTGCACTTGGCCTCCTCAGACACTGTGACACCTGGGCGGGGGGGGGACCTCTCATTAGTCTCAGATAGGATGGAAGTCCAGGCTCCCCTGTAAGTCTTTATTAACATACATGTAGGTCGTAACTTAGGATTTTTCTGGAGGGAGTTGTATTTGGCTGGAATAGAAAGATTGTTGTCAAACATATTTTGTCTTTCAGAGTGTCCTTTTTTTAACATTTTGAATGTTGAGCTAATTATTATTTGTTTTTGTTTTTGTTTTTCTCCCACACTTAAGCATTTTTAGGTTGCTGGCTTTTCTCAGCTCCAATCCAGGCATAGATATGGTAAAAGAAAATCTTCTCATTATTCCTTAGTTCCCAGAGGTCCCAGTGGGTCTGCATTTAAAAATCTAGTGTGTTTTAGGAACAATAAGGGTAAATACATCTACTCCTTCTTACTGCTCTTCTATACAGAATCTCTGAAATCGTCCTTTTCATGCTTTGTGGATAATACATGCATAGGTATTTCATTCTTATCAGAATCAAACACTGAATGAAATTAACTCCATTTTTATCTCATTCTTGATGTAAAATCTTTCTATCAATATTCTCTGCCTTTGTCTTACTGGTGAGCAATGAAAGACTCAGATAGAATCTGTGGGTTGTCCTATCTTTACCTTTCTTCCTGCCATCTTTTTTACCCTAACTTGCTGGCTAAATCAAAGAAATATAATGAGTAAGAAAGTCTGTTATCGGATTTTGTGCTTGCATTCCTTAGAAAACCATTGCTTTCTTTCTTGTGTTTGGTGTACATTCTCACTTGAATGGGAATTGGAAGCTTTCAAACCCTTCAGTGTCTCTTATTACTCAGTTACAGCGATGACTTGATGAATTCTTACCTGAGAGTCACATTGATTTTTGCCAAACTTTCAAGAACTCTGGGGCAACCAGAATTCAGACATTATGGGCCATTCATTGCAAATGCGATTATAAGGATGGATTCCTTTGCAGTATGTTTTCTCCTGAAGTACAGGCTCTATTTTTGTATTGGATTTGTCTTACAGACCAAAGAAAATTTTGTATAGCTTTTGAGACAATGACTACAAAAATTCAGAGCTCTTGCACATGACAATCTTGTGCATCCTCGCTGGCCCCCCTTACGTGAGGCAGTCTCTGTACCTGAAATAAAATTTCTGGACATGCCACATGACTGTGCACAAATTGACAAACATCTGGCATTCTCTCACTTTTCCTGTCTCCTTAGCTTTCATTCCAAAGATCTCCACAAATGCACAAACCCTCATTTCTCATATTCCCCTGCTTGTATTCTGCACTTTAATAATATTGAGTTCAGTAATTCTCCAGCTGGTCCCCATTTCCGACACTACAAAGACATGTTCTCTGTGAAGGTAGAACACCCAAATAGTCTCATGTTTAAAGCCTTGTTTTAGTCTCCTTCCTTTTTGCCCTACTTTGCCTTCTCATATAGAGCATTTTGCCTTGCAGTGTTCTAACTTGCATTATTGTGTGCGTTACATAAGCCCCAGAGATTACATGGCAAAATCATTCATTCATTTTTAAAAAATCTTCCTTGAAAGCCACTATAAGGAAAAAACAGAATCTGACAAGTTCTTTTTGTTCTTTGTTTGGATTTCTTTTTAAGCATTAACAGTGTCTCATGTATTCTTCCAAATTTGTCACCTGTATGGAAGATCTTACTGTGAATCCATTCAGGGTGGTCACTGACATTTTCTCTGTCAAGTCTAAGCAGCACAGATCTCTAACCTGAAAATTCACGTGTGTTTCAGGATTTCGCTGTACACAGTGGGAAAAATAAAGGAAACCACATCCACTCCTTCTTACTGCTCTTCTATACAGAATCATTGAAATTACCTACGTCATGCTTTGTAGCTTGTAGATGCATGAGTATTTCATTCTTATAAGAATGAAACTAATTCTATTTTTGTTTAATTCTTGAAATATAATAAACTTAGGGAAAGTTGTAAAATTAAAACTAAAATATTTTCTTTGTGTGAAAGTCAAACCAAAGCAGCACCAAAATTAACAAAAATTCCAGATAAGCCCCATTTTTTGTTTTTTACTATTAATTCCCATGTTGTTGAAAGTCTACTCAGTAAGTTCTTGTCTGTGCTTAGGACTTCAAATGTTTCCCCTATGTTGTCTTCTAACAATTTTCAAAGTTTTCGGTCTTATTCCTAGGTCTTTGATTCATTTTGACTGGTTTCTGCATGGATTAAGAGATAAGAATCTGCTTTAAGTCTCTCACATATGCATAGCCAGCTACTCAGCACTGCATTTAAAGAGGCTATCTTTTCTCCAACATGTGTTTCTTACCCCTTTGTCAAGAATCAGGGAGCTGTGGCCCCCTGGGTTTGTTACTATGTTCTCTAGTCTATTCTATTGGTCTATGTGTCTGTTTAAATGCCAGTACTATGGGATTTCTGGTACTATGTCTTTGTAGAAAAATTTAAAATTGGGTATTGGGATGGTTCCAGCCTTGGTCTTTGTGGTTCGTCTTGTTTGGCTATTCTGGTTATTTGTGTTTCCATGAGAATTTCAAGATTATTTCTTTGTCTTGTTCTATGAAGAGAGTCATTAGAATTTTAATGGGAAGTGCTGTGAATCTGTACATTGGTTGAAGTGGTGTGTCCATTGTAACAATATTAAATCTGACAGTCCTTGGACATGGAAGATATTTTCACCATCAACCATCTTCTTAAATTTCTTTCTTCGGAGTTCTGTAATTTTATTGTAGAAAGAGATCTTCTCCTTGATTAGGCTTTTTTTTTTTTTTTTTAGACAGGGTCTCACTATGTAGTTCAGGCTGGCCTTGAACTCACTATGCAGCCCAAGCTGGCCTCAAATTCTTGGCAATTCTCCTGCCACAGCCTCCTGAGTGCTGGGATTACAGGCGTGCACTCTACTATGCCTGGCTGGATTAGGTTGATTCTTAATATCTTACTTTAGAAACTGTTGTGAATGTAATTGTTTTTCTGGTTTCTTTTTCCACTACTTCCTTATCAGTGAATAGAAAAGCAATGGATTTTGTAAATGTGGATTGTGTATCCTACATATGTCCTTACTTTTTAATGTCTCTTATATTTTTAAAAACTTTGAAACACTTTTAGTTCTCAACAGATCCTGAAGTTTGACCATTTCCTTGCTAAAATACATGGTCATTAGCATAACAAATACAGAGGAATTAGCCAATTTAAGATGATTTTTAAAAATGGAAAACACATTTCAGGTTTTGAAATAATGAGGATGTGCTTAACTCTGTGCAGGACATCACTGTGGGCTGAGCCCAGGTTCCATTTTGATCATTTTTTCCTGTGTGTGTTAAATCAGTTACAATATTACCTTTGTTACAAACATAAGTAATTGGGTAATTAATAGTAGTGACAGCAATACAGTACAGGACCTTTATGTGCTAAGCAAATGTCATACCACTGAGTTGTACTCTCAGCCTGATTCCAACTTAAAAAATATGTTTGAAAAACCCCAGCCTGGGGAACCTTGTAGGAAATCAATGTTGCAACAAATAATTATTGAGCAATAATAGGCAAGGCATTATATTTAATCGTACATATGGAAAGAGAAATGGTATAAGGAATATGAACATTAAATTGATAACCTGGAGTTCTCTGCATTTAAGGGACATATTTAGTAGTGTTGGAAATAACCAATTGCAATATTATTTACAGTAGTTAAAGTAAATGATATAAATCTCAGATTTAGGAGAGTTTTTAAATCAAATACTGTATTTATATAGTGAAAGGATGGGCAATAACTTTTACTATGAATACAATCGAATATGAAATACCATATGATGTTAACTAGTTTTATTGTCATAAGTAAGGACTCTCTTTATGCCTTTCCAGATTCTCTGTCTGTTAAATGACAATGATGATATCATCTTAAATAGTATTACTGTACTAGTATTATTTTGTGTCCAGTAATTACTATAATAAGCACTTAGAATCTGAGTTCATTTTTACTGCTGGGACAAAATATCTGACATTGGATAGTGTATTCAATATAGAAATGTAGTTTTTCACAACTCAAAGGGTGAAAATCCAAGGTCAGGCCACTGCCAATTCCCTGTCTGCAGGATCCGTTCCATCCAGTAGTATCATTTCACAAAGGAGACCTAAGCCGGCCCCTCTGCCATTTCATAAGTCCTGCATCCATTTATGAAGTTGTCAGACTCGGTCCCTTCACGAAACCCCCACTTCTTTGTGCAACCATGGGGGAGGACAAGTTTGGAAATGAATTTTGGAAAACATGTGCACATTCACTACATTATACATATTATGTCTTTTATCAGGAAAGCAATTAAAATGATTAAAATTTTAATTACCTTTTATAAAAATCCAAGCTTCTGGTTGGCTTGATAATTAAAGCTGTGTAGAAACAACAGATTCTTATACAATAAAGAGGTTGGGGAACGTCATTGCACGTTAGACAAGTGTTCAGACGTGTAGACTGCAGGACCACATGGATGGCAGTAGAAGACCTCTCACAGGACTCCCTGAAGATGCCAGAGCCTACGGAGTTTTCTAGAATATCTGCAGTGGAAAATGTAGCTTGGAAGAACTGCAGGAGGCCAGGAGGAAGAAGGAATCCAGAGTTGTTAATGAGCTCCCTAATACCACTGCATGTGTCTAAGCCTGGACTGTAAGCCTACAGTTTAAAAATAGGCAACATTAAAGCAATGAAGTGTCACCAATCACATGATCATACTCATTCATGTTCTCTGGTGTTATGTTTTACCTGGAAATCAATGTTAAAAATTTAACACACATTACACCAAACACAAATGCTCTATATCCCAACTTCTTTGTTCTAATGCATAGGTCTAGTCTTAAGCATGCGAAGAGGGACTGACATAGAGCTGTTTCCTCATGGGACATGAATTTGGAGTGAACACATGGATTGTGATGAAATGAGAAAGAAGTCATGTGATTGATATGACACTAAAAATAATATTGTTATCTTTGTGTGACTCTCTCTGGGGTAGAATATTATTCTGATGTGGAAAAGTCATGGAGAAAGGTAGATAAAGACACACCAATAAAGACCACAATTTGTCCACTGAGAGACCATTTGTTGTACTCAAACATGTATTTATTACTTCATTTGTTGGTTTGTCTTTTACTCATCAAATATTCATTGAGAGTAGCAAGGTATTTTTACGTCTCAGTCTACATATTGCAGACACTAAAAACTAAAATTTGCTCTCCTTTCTTACATACTTGGCTATTTTAAATGAACTATCAGCTATAATATATGCATGTAATAATAATAGAAGTAAATTTCTAGAAATGTAAAGTAATCTAATTTTGTTGAAGAATATTAAAATAGGTATAAATAAGGTAAAATAGTTACATACTAATGAGCGTGTAGCATATGTTATGTGCTTATATTTTGCACACATTGTATCATTTAATCTCTCTCATATCCTTGGTTTTGGTTTCATTATATACACATATTAGATATTACAAAATCAATCAATTCTACTGAAGTTAAATCTAAAGTAAATAGAAGAAAAAAGATTCAAATTAAAGATTAGCTGACTTCAAAATCCTCAATCTTAGCTACTTTATGAGAGCTGATATTTAAAAAAGTTTAAAGTAGGAAATTAAAACAAATTATGTTTAGTATCTTTATGGAGCGCTTACCAATAAATGGTTCAGGAAGATGAAAGTTATGTTAAATAGTTCAAAATAGTTGAAATAGTAGTTCAAAGTAATGGAAGGTCCCTAGGTAATTGTGGACCTGTGAGGACACAGGACACACTTGTAGGGCATAAGAAAAAATGTCATAGGCCGGGACTGAATGATTAGAAACAGAAGTGATTTCATCTATTTCATTAAGTTATAGAATCTACTGCCCTCTGAAAGTGATTTAAATTTTTCTACTAGGAGGCATAGTTGGCTGGTGAATCAGAGGAACCGATTTCCCTGGAACAATGAATTTGTTATTCATCTCAAAAATACGCTAACAAAAAATAAATAAGGCAGAAACATAGTATTGCTTTCCACTTCCTTTCCAAAATAAACACACATACACACACACACACACGAACACACACTCCTACTTAAAGAATAAAATTTACCCCACATCTTGAATGCTTTCATGAAGCTGAAGTTTTACATTTCCATAACTTCTGTTTATTTTTCTTATATTTGAAGAATAATTATTAAAAACTATATTCTGAGAAGCATCATGAAAAATGTTGATATACAGTTGTGAGCAACTCAGGCATTTGGTTGCACATTTTATTATAAACTTTTTTACAAGTAAGTAGTTTTATGTAAAATACAAACAAATATTTCTATTCATTTAAAACTCAAAATTTAAACACTCAGATTTAATTTAGTCTCTTTAAATTATATGCATAATTGCAATGCTTTGAATCCTCCCTAATGAGGTTAATTGGATATGTTTGAGGGTTAGTTAATCATAGTGGTTATAAGAACAAACTATGGCGCCAGAGAGTCTTGTTTTGAATCCTATCTTCAGTCTTACCAGTATTTCAGTATCAGATAAAACATTTGCTCTCATGGCCATTTGATTTTCTCATCTATAAGATGAGATTAATAATAGTACATACTCAATAAAGTAAGTTTAAGTATTAAATGGTTTTATTTAATGGTTGTGCAAAAGACAGGTTCTTTTGCATTTAAAGTGCCCAGCAAATGAAAAGTATTATTAATAATAGTAATGAGGGAAATGTTTTTTAAGATAAAGCCTGAACAATATCCTTCCTGCTATATCCTGTGAAATTCGAGACACCAGCTTTTCCATAGTACTTGAGAACAGAGAAAACAAACAAAATTATATTTAGTAGCATACATATGCAACAGATATAACTTGCAGTCTTATTTTTGGTAATTTGTATATACTAAAAAAAGTGTGTATCCTGAAAGAAGGAAATGAACAGTGGAGGAAAACTAAGAAAATCTAAAGAAAGCATGGACTTTAGTTCAAAATAACATGAAAACATGAACTATGATAAATGCACTTCATCAAAACAAGATATTAAAAATGGGAAAAATTGACTGCGGATTCCTTGTTTCTGTAATACACCTTCCAAAATCATGCAAATCTTAATGTTTGCATAAATTTTTTATCAATCAATTAAGAAACAAAAGAAGTATAGAGTAACTTAAAATGTAGGAAAATTTGTTCAGCTGACACAGGTAATTAGCAGAAGAAGACAGTAGCAATTGTATTTGGCGACCAAAGGAGACAGAGCATTTTGTATAAAAAAACCTGGAGCCCACTTGCTTTATAAGAATGTTTTCTCACAGTGTGATTTGCTAATTTTAGCATACCCAGGCTAAGAGAACAAAATAAACTAAAGGCTTCAGGAGCATAAAATAATGAAAGTCAGTATTTATTTATTAGGCATCATAAGGAAGAACGGTTTGACACTTCACTTAGGGATTCACAAAGTAGAGCAGGGCTTTGTAAAGGATAGCCCAAAGCTTAAATCTGGAGGCTGGAGGTGTCACAGGAACTTAAAATGTTTACTGTTCTCTGGTGCTTTGCTGCAAATGTTTGCCAACTTCTGAAATAGAGGCAATTTGGGAAAATAGAATAACAAATTTTTTATCCTTAAATATGTATTTGCTCGAGTTAACCAAGGCTTTCAAAATGAGAAACTGAACCATGCAATTGCAGCCATGCTTGCGTGATGTTACCACTAGCTGCAGGGCCATCAGTGTGGAGTGAAATCTCAGAAGCAGAGACCAGCGAGGGGTCACGGGCAGTGCCTGGTGAGTGAGGACCAGGACCCGGTCAGGCTAAGGCTGCAGCAGTGAGAACAATGAGGCAAAGATAATGCGAGCAAAGTATTGAGAGGCCCGAATCTATTGAAACACGAGTCCTGTAATGTAAGGAGAAAATTATTTTCCTAGACTACAAGAAAACACCAAAGCTCTCATTCCCAAATTAAAAATATTTTTCCCTACACAAAGTGGGAATATACTCTTTCATAAAACTCAAATTTAGAGAAAATCAGTTTGCTTTTCATTATAAACTAGGCAGATGATATTAGGGTTAGGGACAAGTAAGCACAGGTTTTATTTTATTTAATCCATTTAATTATAATTACTCTGTTGAAGTGTAAATGCTATGCACAAAGGTGCACATATTTAATGTTGCAATGAATAGGGACAAGGGAAAATGAAATGTGATATAGTTGTGTTTAAATAAAAGATGAAAATCAGAAAATGTGGTATATACATACAAAGGAATATTATTCAGCCTTGAAAAGAAAGAGATTCTGCCTTTTACAACAAGGATAAACCTGTGGTGCATTATGCTAAGTCTAATAAGCCGGTTACAGAAGGAGAAATAGTGCACAAATTCACTTTAAAATGGCATTGGAAAGTCAATCTCATGAAAGCAAAGAGAAGCATGGCAGTGAGCTGCTCCAGGCTGAGGGGAGAAGAAAGAAGGTGCTGGTGAGTAGAAAGCTTCAGTTGCATGAGATGAGCAAATTCTGCGAGTCTATTGTACAAGATAGAGCCTATAATCAATAGTCATGTTTATATATTTCATATATATATATATAATCTTTTATATATTAGGGGTCAATTTTATTGTTGTAAACACACACTCACACAGACCAATAGATGCACAAATACACAGTAGCAGGAAGAACGCTTTGGAGGTGTTGGATGTATTCCCCTGATAGTTGTGAGGCTTTCTAAGGTATATGCACCTGTCTGGACGCACCCAGTTTGCTAATTCCTCCGCCGATCTTCAGTTAGGTAATTTGTACTCGCTTTGTGTGTGTAGCCGATGAGCTAAGGAGCCCCGGTGACCTTTCCAGCTCCTGATTCCAGTGTTTTAGGTTATACACTCACAAGTGCCATTCCGCACTTCATGGCAGGTTCTTTTTGTCCCCGTGTATCTGTATTTCATTTTTTAAAATTTTGATATTTGCACATATGAATTAACACAATAATCACACAGGTATAAGTAAAAAAGAACTCAGGCTCTTCACACACGTACAATCAAATTCAAATCCCGACAATAGCATTTCATATTTGCCAAGTAATAATATTTGGGGTTTCCTATAAGTGGCTTATTAGTAGAAATGGAATAGCTACTTCATACAGTTTCCAATTAAAAACCAATATCCATGTACCGCACTAGCGGTGTACCTGAAACCTAGTACATGACAATAAATACTTATTTTCATCTCTTAAATTTTAATCTTATCTCTTAAGATAAATATGTCATTTAAGTTGTGAGAAAATTATTCAAAAAGAGATCCTCAATTATAAGTACCAAAAAACTTGTGAATTTTAGGAAAAATGTAGAAATTATAAAGACCAATATTACACATTTTCACTCATGTATTGAAAGACAGCACGAAAAAAAGTACAGAGAGGAGAAGAGACAGGCTGCTCAGGTTTGGATCTAAAGTATTCCCCAAGGCTTCATGTCCGCAAGGTGATGGGAGCCAGGAGCTATGCCTGCTAGGAGTTGGGTTTGTCTGGAGGTGGTCACTGGGGACATCCTCCCTATCAGCCTCCCTGGTTTCCAGGACAATAGCATCTTCCCTCCAAGGCAGGCCATTGGGCTTAGAGCCCACCCATCATGGACTGAAATTGCTGAATGTGTGAGCCAAATGAACCCCTCCTCCTTTACGTCTAGGGATGCTGAGCGCTGTGTCTACAAGACCAAGAAACGAAGACAAGGGGGTGGAAGGAGAGGGAAGAACACAGTGTGAGGAACAGCTTGCTCTGGTCAAAGTATGTTCTATGCTCAGTGCAAGTGTCATGATGGAAACCAGCCTTCTGCATAATTAATATTAGCTACTATATCAAAAGAAATTATAATTCATACAATTCTTCTTTTCTTTAGTGACATGGAATCAAGAGTCCAATATATCCCAAGTCAATTAAGTGTAATAGTAAATAGTTATACTGCAGTGCTGCACATAAAATCAAATAAGACAAGTAAATATTGGCAAAAACATATTTTCTTTTCAGGGTTATAAACAATGAGATTAAACTTCTAGGCATTTGAAGTAGAACTGAAGTTCTAAATAGTCATATAGAACTGCCCTTCTGAGTGTTTCATGATTTATTTATTCATTATGTAGTTGTGACAAACATATTGTGTGTCAGATTGTACCTCTTTTGATTTTGAGTATGATTCAGTGAAAATATAGGAAAAAATCTTATTCTAAATTTAAAAGCAACTGGTTGAAATTAATACACTGTATAGTACATGAGTTATTAATATTATCTACAACCTCAAGAAAGAGACAGCAATATAATGAGTACTTCATTCAAGAAAAACATAAATAATTCCAAGTCAAGACAAAGAATATCTTTACTTTTCCAACTGTCTTTCAAAGGGTCTGTTATTATGAAGATATAATGTCCACAATTCATAGCATTACCACTTAACTTTCTCCTTGTTATTGTGTACTTGGCAAGGTCAAGAACACATAGGCTGACAAACTCCTCCCAAATTATGCTTCCACCTTATGTATTAGCTTAATAATTACTGACTGATGTTTTATTTTTGTTGCTGTTGTTTTAGATTTCTAATGTGGATTCGCTATTTTTCTTTGTTTTGCAATACTGAAGATCGAATCAGGGCCTAAATACTGAGCAACACCCCAGCCTGCCATTTTTATTTATTTATTTATTTATTTATTTTGAGACAGAGCCTCAATAAATTGCCCAGGTTCGACTTGAACTCGCAGCCCCAGCTCAGCCTCCCACCGTGCTGCGATTGCAGACATGTGCCACAATGTGGACTGGCTCCATTGTTCCTATCACAACCTTGAACCTTGAGGTACTGTATGGAGGTGAGAGAGAGCAGCAGATGAGGATAAAGATAAATAGCAAGTCTTACTCCAAACTGAGCATATTCTTAACATCTGCATGATACACAGTTTGCTTCCATTGGCATGGATTCTGATCCCCAGGTAGAAAATACTCAAATTTCTTTCGAATTTCTTGTTAGTAATCTATATCTATCTATCTACCTATCTATCTATCTATATCCCTCAGTATATAGGTATACATATATATATATATATATATATATATATATATATATATATATATATCATTGGTTAAAAACCCTAAGTTATATCTTTCAAATTTTTGGGTGTTGTACTTCATTGAAATTAACATTTGCACTTTGATCCCCTCAACAGCTTTTTAAATTACTCAAGAGAAAGGAAAAATTAATTATTTTAGTGTCAATACAAAATGGAAAATGATACATTACTTTTTCAAAGATAAGCTCAAGGAAAAAAACTTCATGCTGCTTTGAACAACCCTGAAAAGCAAACAGTTGGCTTTGGGCATGACAAAGTCAGTCGGTTTGATGGCTACAGCCAGCTCACACTTTTCTAGTGGTTGCATTCTGAGTTATATTTATACCAAGGAATAGCCCAAGGAAAAGCAAACTAGAGAAATGTTCTTGTGGGGGTTTTGCAAGCTCTAACACACAGCCACATCAACACTCAATAAGTGGGTAAAACTTTCCCTCCCTTCCTTCGTTCCCTCTGGACACATTCCCTTCACTGCTCAGGGCTCCCAAATTTGCTTTTGTTTAGTATTTATGATCAGCTCTCTGTAAATGTTGAAATTATGAATGTGTTTATGTAGGTTGTGGTTCTCTTCTCATTCTTTTTCAAATTATCCAAAATTAAAATCTAGACTGTATATTTAAAATATATTTGTCATTTAAGGGAGAAGGGGAAAAAAACCAATTTGAGTTAACAGATCGAAGGAACTCTTTCATATATCAACTAGGTTAATTTGATGTCAGCTTAAGTGGCCACGGACATTGTTTTCACTAACCTTGCCAAGTACACAATAACAAGGAGAAAGTTAAGTGGTAATGCTATGAATTGTGGACATTATATCTTCATAATAACAGACCCTTTGAAAGACAGTTGGAAAAGTAAAGATTGGTGCCATTAATGACCGATCTATTCATGCATGAATACTGGCATCTCTAGGGACACATTTTGTCAAACCCTGATTTAAAGGCATTTTCTTAAGAGAATGTTTGCTTCTAAAGATAAATGTTATATTTGCTTTTAATACATATCAGTACTTCTGTTTGAAAATCAATCATTTATAGCATTGCTACTAATTAAAAACTAGCATTCTGTCAACTTCCCAAGTAATGTAGCCTCTAAGTATTTAATAGGTGACTTGCAGTGTATAGTGACATATAAAAATAGCCCCTCTTTTGAAGTTGCATAGTCAGCTGAGATCTTCAATAACTCCCTGTGGTTCATATCCCGTCCTCTGGCTTTCTTCTACTCTTAGTGTAGACTGTACCATCACCTGATGCCAGCCTTTCTCAGACCTTGTTCTCCTTTCCTTACTTTTCTTTTTATTTCATAAAATATTTCCAGCCATACTTCACAGAGAAGCTAAGACTTCCTGTCAAAGACAGAGTCCTTGGCCAAGGCTCTCACTCATACTAGGTGAGTCATCCATTACAGTATTTCACTTTCTGTCTTTCCTTTTTGAACGATTTCCTGGAATCAAAATTTTTTTTTAATGCATGATTTTTTTAAATACATGAAATCCATAAAACTTGGGCCTATGTGTCTTACATCATCACTGGATACATTGCAATATTTACAGTGATGGTTCACATTAGAGAAGGGAACAGGATGCGGAGAGACAAGCGTTTACATGAAGATGTCCATGTCCTTTATTCTTAGATCTTTTTCTTAGCATGTGTTTGTAGTATACAGTGTCTACATTCCTTATGGGGAGTTGGGGCGTGTACATAACTCATAGTAACTCCTCTTTTCATTCCCTTTCCCTCTCTTCCCTTCTTCCTCTCTCCATATATTGATCCCCTCCCCCCTTGAGAAGGATCTATCGCCCTACTTCCAACTGTCCATCTTTTATTTTGCATTTTATTTTCATTTTGGGCTTGTCATATAAGGGAAAACATACAATATTTAACTTTGTGCCTCTGATTTATTTTACTTCACAGTATCATCTCAAGACGCATCCATTTTCCTTCAAATGACTCATGTTTATCCTTCTTTATGGCAGAGTAGTACTCCATTGTGTGTGAATGCTACATTTTCTACATACATTTGTTTTTTGGTAGACATAGAGGCCATTTCTAAGATCTAGCTATCATGAATTGTGCTTCTATAAACATGAGCATGCATACACCACTGATATCACTGTAATGTCTTTAACTCTTTTAGGTAGATACTTAGAGAATAGCTGGGCCAAGTGGGATGCCTAGTTTCAGGATTTTGAGGAATCTTCATACTGATTTCCGTAATGATATTACTACATTCCTGCCAACACTATGCAAGGGTTCCTTTCTCCTGAAGCCTAACCAGCAATTGTTGTTATTTGATATCTTGATGATTGCCATTGTTTCTGGGGCAGGACTAGATCTCAATATTGTTTTAATTTGCATTTCTCTAATGGCCATTTTTTTCATAGTATTTTTTGACCATTTGTATTTCTTCATCTGAGAAATGTCTTTTCATTTCACTTGCCTAGTTTTGATTGGGGCTATTATTTTTGGAGGGTTGCATTTTTTATTTGTTTTTATGTATTCTAATGATAGTCCTCTGTGTAAAGGAATAGCTAGCAATTTTTTTCCCATTCTGTAGGTTGTCTCTTTACTCTGTTGGTTCTTTCTGTTGCTGTGCATAAGTTTTTAAATCTGACATGATCTCATTTGTTGATTTTCAATACTATTTCTTGTGCAACTAGGGTTTTGTTCAGAAAATCCTTGCCTGAGCCTATGACATCAAGATCTTCACCTATTTTATCTTCCAGCAGGTTAAATGTTTCCGTTCTAAAATTTAATTCTTTGATCTATTTTGATTTTGCTTCAGTACATGGTGACAGATGTGGGTCTAGCTTTAATCTTCTACTTGTGAATAGCCAGTTTTCCCAATCACAGAAAGTAAGCCCTATGTTTTATGGAGGATGATATATTTCTGTTTGAGAAATAGTGCATAACTAGGAATAGTAGAAATGGTTGACTTGCATCTCTTCTACCTGACAAGACAGAAAAATAAAATAATCACTGCTTTAGCCTGGCTAGAGCTTTGTTTAGATTTATTCTTGGACTAGTTTTGAGATTTTAGGTATTCTTTTTCACTATATAATGTTGAACTAAGTAGCTTCAGCAAGTATACCCTTACCTCCTTATGTGTAGAGATAAGATAGAGATGAGACTCCAGAAATATGATGTGCTCAGTCTTGCTGGCCCCCAAACATGCGCATATTTCATTCCTACTATTGTTCCTTTTAAATAAGATAGGAAGGAAGTTAGATGACTGTAGAGTTAGATAGATAGATAGATAGATAGATAGATAGATAGATAGATGATAGATAGACAGAGAGGTAGGTGGATGGATGGATGGATGGGTAAATGGGTGGGGAGAGAGAGAGAGAGAGAGAGAGAAAGTTAGCCATGTTAGGCATATGGGCCATGGCAGTCCTGACAACAAAAACTACCTGTTGACTCTTTTTTTCTATGGCAAACATGCTATATGGAGTATTTTGAATATTACTTTGAACAAACAGCAATAGATCTGAATTAATCTGTTAACCTACTAGCAGATGCAACTTTTGAACACAGTCAATACCAGAGATAAACCAAACTACAAAAGCACAGCCATTGGTTTCTCTGTGAATTGGAATCATAGTGTGGCATGTAGGAATATTAAGGAATTGAAGGGTGGTGCCGAAAATTCCTTAAAATTTCAACCATGATTTCACAAGTTCTTCAGTAATACAAATACCTTCACATAGTGAATGAAAACAAGGTTCTTACTTCTAATTATTTTTGCAAAACTTGAGCTCTAATACTCATTACTTTGTTGGTGAATTAATAATTCATATTTCCTGGAATTTTATGAGCAAGATCAAATAAATTTTAATTACTTTCAATGCACAGAACAACCTCTTATTTCCTATGATTTGGGAACTTCTTTAAGTGAAACTTGAATTTCTTTCCTTTTCTTTTTAATGATTAAGTCTTTATTTAGAATTTTACATTGAACTTTTTCATAAATGACTATGCAACATTTTTTCACAACGATAAATCTGAAACTAATACAAACTTTCACTATACCTCGAAGTGACCTTTGGAATGGTAATGTTGATCTACACACATGATTTTCAAACTAAATTTTGAATTTCTGGATAAAGGCAGAGATATCAGACATTTTCCCAGAGGGAAACAGCTGAGTAAACAGCGCTTGAGCAACAGCTTACCACGTGACATAAAGGAGAAAGGTTACCTACGTCCACGTAGCGGACTTCTGGCAAAAATTAAAGCTTTGAATACATTTACCATTCTATAAAAGAATATTGAGTTTTGTGATCCAAAAAGTCCTTTTAGCTTTGAGACACTTCGATTTTCAGACATACCAGGAAGGCTCATTTCACTTTGATGTGGTGAATGAGGTTCCCAGCCTGAAGACCTAAAGACACATACAAAGCGTGAATGCCAGGATACATTTTAGCCATCTGTTGATTTAGGTATGAGTTTGTGACAGCATTTTGAAAGATTATCAAATGTTATTTGAAGAGGCTTCACATTATACTATAACTTTCAGCGCAGGAAAACATTAAAGATGTACGCAATAAAATGGACTGAAGTTTCTAGCTCAGTGTAATGAACAAAGTAAGTCCAATTCAAACCCTGCATTCCTTGTTCTGAGTGATACATTTGAAAAATATTTGCATAATTATTATGAGAGGTTGCTTTCTTCTCATACTCTTCTTTGTTTTCAACATGCATAGTTACATGCACACAGGTATATGCACACACAAATACTCATTTACACATTTGATATTTCAGTAAAAGTCTAAATTAATATCCAGTTCATTAGCATCTCAATATCTCCTAAGGCTGAGGTAATGATGTCAGTTAAAGTGAAATACTTATGTAAAGTTTTAGACAGCTTGTTATTGTTTGTATGCAACAAAATATAGCAGGCAGTAAATTCAGTGATCTGAATACCGTCAGAGTCAATTCTTTGTTCTTAATCTTTATTAGTTCCACAATTCTGGGGAAGATCGCTGTGGTTTGTTCATCAACTGATGCAGAGTTTGTGGAGGGAAGTAAAATTTTGCCAAATACTTCTATTTGCAAACCAAACGGAAGCATCCGTAAGCTGAGGTACCACTGTACATGTAATTAAGGTTTTCTTTTGGACTTTTCTGTTTTCCACTTAGGTCACTGAACATATCTTTTTCTTTTTCAAATCAAAAAGCAATTTACCTCTTTTAAACATTTTATGTATATTTACTCATACAACGTCACAACGACCTCACATTACAAATGAGAAATCTAAGGAAGAGATTGGTTTGTTGATGTCGTTTCTCTCTTATGTACATAAAGTATCTGGGAGAATGGAGATTTAATCCAAGTAGTATAGCATCAGGCAGCTATTACCATGAGGCAAACTCATGCTAGAAACTGTGTTAGACGTGTACCACTCATGTCCCATCGAATTGTGCTCAATGTCTCTGCATTGCGGAGGTCAGGAATCAAAGTTTCGTGTAAATTTTACAAAATCTCTTCAATCCAGAAATGAAGAGCCACAGAACAGGCAAGAGCGGGTGTGAATACTGCCTGTGGAACTCTGTCTGTACTCTCAGATGTGCTGCTTGGTAGAAGGCTCCTTACCCTCCTGTTGACTTTGTTAGTATTGTAAAGAATACTGTTAAGCAGAAAAAGCAGAGCGGAAAAGGCATTTGATGAAAGATTCCATCACAGTTCTCCGGAGCAGTGATGTATAACCGAGCCCTGGAACGCGGAGTAATGCAGCTTGTAAATGCGAGGCAGATGGAGCTGTAAGAAACATCAGCCCCAACTCAGGAGGGAGGGGGGAGAAGGGGAGGGGTGAGGAAAGAATGAAGACCCCTGGTGTACATGGAGGAACCCCCAGAGGAATGTGAGCATTGTGCACTGCAAATGTGTACTAATAAGAATAAAAATTGAAAAAACTTAAAAGCATGAAAGTATTCGTTTTACATTCTCTCCTGTTGCACACAACATCACTTAGATATATCTGGTGATAAACTATCTCTGTCTTCAGAAGCTGGTGTTTGAGAATACAACAAGGAGGAAACTTCCAGGTAGTTTTAACTTTAAAATTCAGTTGGTGTCACCTCTTGTTATGAGGACTACATTTTTGTTGCTGTTGCAACCCATTGTTTGAGGTAAAATTTTGTTACACTTCTTATCTGTCATCATATGCACACTCTTATGGGACCTGTGCTTCTTGATAATTGTCTTCAGAACTTGAGATCGAAGTGAAAAATAAACAAATATTCAGCAGATACACTGTAGGGAGGATTTTAATTGTAAAGTCTGGTGTGACCTGAGAGTCCTACTGGTAGATTTCATGCTGTAACTCAAGGTCAAGACATAGGTCTATATAGATCTATTTACTGATGACAAACAAACATTCTTCAGAGATTTTACTAAGTTCACTGAGACAGCAGTTTTTGTTTGATGAACTTTTACATCAAAAATTGCCAGATGTTTATTTCTCCATACCCTGGGTCTCCTCTCACACGGTGCCTTGTCTTTGCACTTCTCCAGCTGATCTCCTTGAATCTATGACCGCATTCCTGCCACTCCCTCCAGAGCTTTGTATCATCACTACCCTCCTTTTTTACTTATGCTTTCAAATCTTTCTTCCTCTGTTTGCTTTCTCCCTATGTATATACCTATGTGTGCTTTCATGGGGCTTATAAAAAAAAAGAATCATCCCATGATGTCTTCCCTTCTACCATATTAAGCTCTTTCTTTTTCCTGATCTCCTTCATCGATGACTCCACAAATTCCTGCCAACAGGATCAACTTTGGATTTCCACACGTATCCCTCCCCTTGCTCTTCAACTTACTGCTGTCTCTGATTCCCCAGAACATAGGCATCTGCTAGCAGCTGTCCTGGTCTCTGGCTTCTCGCTCTCCGAAACTGCCTTTGTGTTTAACCAATCCATGCATCTTTCTAAAACGTCTAATTTCAAGAGTGCTTCCTTGTCTAAATATTTTCATCAATTTCCAGTGGCTTCAGAATAGAAATTTATTTGACTATCAAAATTAAAAATGAAATATCTTTTTAGGCTGATAAATATTCCCGTGGCTGGGGGAGTGGGTTCACATTAGGTTTTTTCCTACCTGCTAAAAAGATATAATATTTTATTTTTGATATTTATATGTTTATTAGATCTTATTCTACACAAACCAGGAAGAAAATGCATCACTAATTTGTATTTCCAAAGCAAATAAAATAAACAAATAAATATCCTTAGGTTTGATAAGACTAATATGCTTGCTTCGTTATCACAAGAAAATTTAAGGATTGTTTTACCTTATGCCTAGGCAAATGTCAAGCAGAAATTAATCTGTAACACTTTTACAATAGCTTGGTGTTTATTACTTTGAAGCTCCAAGGAAGCTATTACTGCTGGCAGGGATGTCACCATACTTACAATGATAACATATGGAAATGAAGTGGAACCAGACTGCTGTATCATTTTTTTTATTTTCCTTTTAATTGGTGGAAGATCAATTTTATCTCCAAATTGCTACAAATTCCTTGGGAGAAAGTTCAAAGTACATCCCAAGGAATAAAGTTCTTTAAGTCATGTTGTTAGCTGATGTTCCTCAAGGAAGTTGGACGATTGAAAATTTATTAGCACATTGTTTCAAAGTATTCTTGGACACCAACCATTGTGGCAGTGTTAAAAGATCATAGAGTTAGTTTTGGACAACATATTAAGATTTTACCAGCTTGGGCCTGGGGATTTTACTCAGTGGTTTTGCCGGCTGCTGCGCAAGCACAAGGACCAGAGTTCAAGCCCCAGTACCAAAAAAAAAAAAAAAAGATTTTACCAGCTAAATTATATGTCTTTTACACTTATACATTCAAACCTAAAAATATAAAGATATTTTTGTGCACGCATTGACCTAAAATATTTTAGATTTACAAATATATGCATCTTCTCTTAAATCCCATAGGTGTTGGGAAGTAGGTATATCACCAAGTTCTGCCAAGATAAATAAAGAAAGCCTTTGATTTATCTAATACTTTACAGATGTTCTTTATTCCCATGTGTTCACTATCATATTCAAAATTACCCTAGCCATTTCTTGGGGAGATAAGCATTTAAGTAGATTTTCTATAAAAAGTATGAAAAAATAGTTGGATAAAAGTACAGTTTAGAGGTAATATAATGACTAACCATTACTCATTCGAATGTCCAAACAGAGACCTGTCAAATGCTGACAACTGATATCTGGACTTGATATAAAGGTCATTTTTTCTAGAAGCAGGAAAATGATAAGAAAAAGAAGTTTATTTTGAAAGACTCCTTTTATTGCTAAGCTAAAGATTTCTGTTGTTTGTAAATCTGGCTACAAATTAAAAATAATCAGGGGCTTTAAAACTCTCATTTCCCAAATTATACTGCAGATCCAGTAAGGCAGAGTCTCCTGAGTTGGAACTTCATCACGAGAAACCTCCTCTGTGATTAAAATGCATAGCTCAGTGGAGAACCACTGATCTGGGGTGGCTCCATGTGAACCCACGAGGATATCTGAAAATTCTCTGCAGCAGATTTTTGACAAGGAAGGGAGAAGCAAAACAGCTCCTTGACTTCAATCTGCAGGTGCCAGGGACAATGCAATCTTTCTTCAGGCACATGGACAAGGCCTGGTGCCCTAACGTGACTTTAACCTTCTCATCCAATATGCAAACCTGTCAAATGCCTTTTTCCAATTAAGCAAGTTCAACAGTCAGCAGCTTTTCAATTATGAAGTTTAACTAAGTTTAATCATTTAATCCCGTGATCGGCATGTGGTGAAGAAAACAGCCTGTGTTTGGGATTGCAGGCAGAATCCCAGATACCGGTGATGATGCAATGTCATTACTTTTTTATTTATGCTTCTTTTCTCGATTTTTGTTTAATTTCTACCTTTCATTCTTAATAGTGCTTATAGCATTTGCTTTTACAATCCTGCAAGTAAAATGCACTTTGAGGATTCTGCTGTACTTCAAGAAAACTAAGACATATTTAACCTGTTTGATGTATTCTCATGTGAGCAATTATACTGGGTAAAAGTGAACACGGGAAAATTGTCATCCTGTCAAGACATCTTTATATCTTCTCCTGGCATTACCCAGGCTCCTATACATACAACTCTGATACAACTTTTGTACACTTATCACTGGCTTCTTTGTTTCTTGTTACTTAAATTATTCAGTTGGATTATATTAAGTCTGATCTCTGTAACAACAGAGAAATTTATGGCATTTTAACTTATGCCAGGTTCATCCCCCAGCCTTTCAAGGAGAAGAGAAAGCACATTTTTCAAAGAATTCAAATTAATGAGTCAATCAATCAATAAATAGAGGGCAAGAGACAAATCTCCTACATATCTAAATTCCAATTAATTCCTGTAGATACTTTGCCCTCAAAGAGGTAGAACCTAAGTAGAGTATAGTAAAGTGTCTTCTATACTCTTTGGTATAGTATATCAAAGAGTATAGTAGAGAAAGGGGAGTGAAAATACTGACTTTTCAATGGAGAAAGGCCGCATGCCGTGTTTCAGCCACATATTATCAGTCTCACACTCCACCACCCATTCATCTGAAGGGTACGCGCTCTGAGCACGATGTCATGAAGACCACGCTGCATCCCTGGGCTGTTTCTACCCCCAACCCTCAGCCCCAACCTTCCAGCTTCAAATGCATTCTGGTGAAGAGGAATCGAACGAAGTCTTTAATGAACACTCTAAAAAACTGCCAAGATCAGCGTAAGTGTTCACTTCAACAGAAGGCTAAGGGGGGCCGGGGATTTAGCTCAGTGGTTTCGCCGCCTGCTGCGCAAGCGCAAGGACCCGAGTTCGATCCCTGGTACCAAAAAAAAAAAGAGAAGGCTAAGGGGATGCGAGGAGGAAATAGATAGTGGTTCCCGCGATTTGTACTTGAAAACAAAAAGGACATGAGCTAAACACTATGAAATATTGAGTGAAATAGACTTTCCAGCAAAACAGATATCAATATTAGTTCATTAACAAGTCATTTGATAACAGTGGAGATCGAGTGTGGAATACGTGCGGTTTCCATGTGCCACCGGAGGATTCTTTCTGCAAATATAAATATTTTCTAAAAAATAAGAAGTATTTTAGAAAGATACCGTGAAATGGTTTCAATTAATTATTAATATATTTATTTTTACTCTAAATTGATTGTTATTTAAAGACACTATGAAGCACAACTTTTCAAAGGTATGGACTGAACATAATTCTTTCAGTATTTGTGAATTTCTCTGCTGATAACAATCAAACTCTATGTAGAACTTGAAACAAACATTTGAATCACAATGGCATTGTCCCTGGTTTATTAAATTATATTAGGTTCATTAAAATACAGGCGTTTGAGAATGAAAAAAGGGCAGATGTGTAATACACTATTCTTTCATCTTTAGTCTAATTACCTGGAATTTAAAGCTCAAGCAAATGCAGCCTTTTGTTGCTGTTTTACTGATTCCCCAAGACCTTGAAAGTCACTAATCAATGTGCACCTTTTAATTTTCTATTCAATAAAATAATAACCCTTTAAATAAGTGATTCTAAATTCTTGGTGCACTAGAAACTACCCAAATATTTGAGAAAAATATAGACAGTGAGGCTTTAAAGTAAGTATCCCAAACCAGAATACCCAGTCACTCCCCACACCTGTATTTAAAAGCCTACACGTAGACTTTGATGCTCATGCAGCACTGATACAGAGCAAGAATAAAATGTAATTTTCATTCAATACGGAATTTCCCCAGTGAAGCTCAGTTAACACAAACTTTAAAGATTCTTATCATAGAACCTAAACCTCTTATAATCCAAAGGGAGAGGGAAATTCAGTATTAACACAGCCAAAATACAGAATAAAGGTACTGTTTTAAAAAGCCCATTGATACTAGTGAATAAAAGAGCAACATGTTTGGGATTAGCTTATATTTATCAAAAGGAAATAAATGTTTGATTTTCAGAATAGATTTCTCCTCCTATTTCCAGGAGGAAACTTTCCCTGCATTTTCTGAGAGGGAATGATACTGAGGAAACCCTTCTTGACCACTTGTCATTTCTCACCCAACATAAAGGTGCATTTATGAAGCACAGGTAGCTGAGGGTATTAAACACACTGGCACTTTGCCGATAGATGGACAAGGTAAGATATTAAGAGACTCTGGATTTCTCATGACTTCCTTTTATCTTTTCTTTGGGACCTTCTTTCATGGAGCTGGCTAGCATCATTTCACTCTTGATCTCTCCCTGAGCAAGGGCACGTGATATGCTGTTGGACCTCATCCCTGAATTAGATTAGCGACAAACTCAAAGCTCGACACAGTCCTGGGATCTTACTGGAGAACTGTATTCTCAAGCTGGGACCCATATACACTCCAATCAAGTCAGAGGACAAAGGCCCCAACTGAAATGAGGACTGCATATTTAAAGGGAAAAACCACAGAAAAAGTCCCTCCTCCCATTCCCCTGGGTTACGGATTGTTGCAGAAGCTGGTTACAGAAGCCAGAATAAGCACAGTTAGTTCAACAGTTTGTTGCAGATCACCTGAAACACAGTTTGTGTTTATTTTACCTTGTGGTTACATGCATCGGTTAGGGGTGGGGTTTTCTCCCAGGAGACAGAGTGCAGTTGGAAGTCACCTATTTGCAAAATGGAGGAGAATGTTCTCAACATGGTGCTGGCATTGCTAAGTTGCTAAGTTGGGTCTCACAATGCCTTGTGGAGCACGTTCTGGAGTTTGCATTTCCTTTCTGTTTCTAGATCCCTTTACCTCCATGGTGAAGTCTTACAGACTTGCATATCCATTTTTCTTCTCACATAAATATGATTAGAATTGAGAATAGATTGGAATTGAGTAGGAAAAAAATGAGCATGTCTAAATTGGGATGTAGCTCCTAACCTGATCCTTCAATTCACCAATAAAACTATCATTAGGGTTCCATATTCTGAGTACCTGGATCTGTCTTTCAGCTTGTTTAGTATACAAATAGTGAAAGCAGAGGAACAGGGAGTATCCTCAGAAAATGTCAACTACTCTGTATGCTATATACTGAAAATATGTGTGACTAATGATTGCGACATTTCTTGAAGTTTATGCATTTTATTAGCAGAGATTTCTATTTTTATTTTTCAGGTAATTTTTAAAATGGGAATTATCTATAATTTTAAAATGTTATGTTAGGTACATATTTACTAAGTAAAGCAGATACCCAAGTCATCCTTGCCAACTCTTTACCTGCCCTTCAATGGCCATACCCAATCAACGGACAAGTCCTGTACACGTTACCTCTTAATTGCCTTCCCTTCTGCCTTCCATTTTCTATACAGTATTTTCACTTTCTCCATGTCATCTTCTATGCTTGACCAGGGCCAGGTTACCCCACCTCTCATTGGTAGGTCTTCAGTTACTTCTTAAACAATTTTCCTTTATCCTTTCTCTTCCACCTTTACAATAGTGTATTTTCTAATACTAATTTGATATCAAGGCTTCCAAACAACTGTGAATAAAGATCTTCCAAGAATGTACATCTTCCACATGACAAGGAAAATCCTTAAAACAAAACATAACAAAACAAAAATGGCAATAGCTGGGTCAGATGGGACCTCCAGCCCTACCTCTTTGAGGTATCTCCATACTGATTTCCACAGTGGTTGCACCAGTCTGCACTCCCACCAACAATGGAGAAGGGTTCCTTTCTCCTCACACCCCGCCAGCATTTGTTATTGGTTGATTTCTTGATAGCAGCCATTCTTTCTGGGGTGAGGTGGAATCTCAGTGTTGTTTTCATCTGCATCTCTCGAATGACCAGTGATGTTGAACATTTTTTCATATATTTACTTTCTGTTTTTACTTCTTTGTCTGAGAAATGTCTGTTCATTTTGGTTGCCCATTTTTGAATTGGGTCTTTGAATTTAGGAGGTCTGATGTTTTTCAGTTCTTTATATATTCTTGATAGTAGACCTTTGTCTGAGTTACAGCTGCCAAATATTTCTTCCCATATTGTAGGTTGTCTCTTAGCTCTGTTGGTGGTTTCTCTTGCAGTGCAGAAGCTTTTTAATACAATGAGATCCCAGTTGTTGATTCCTTGTGCTAGCTCCCATGCTACTGAAGATTTGTTCATAAAGTCTTTTCCTATGCCAATGTCATCAAGAGGTCTACTGGGAATCTTCCCCAAAGAATTAAAAGAATCATACCACAGCGATATATGTGCATCTATGTTTATAGTGGCACAATTTGTAATAGCTAAAGCTTGGAAACAGCCCAAATGCCCATTGACTGGAAACTGGATAAAGAAGATGTGGATGTTTTTATAAAATGGAGTACTACTCACCCATAAAGAATGAGAAACTAGAAACATTTATAACTAAATGGATGCATATTGAGGCCATACTCTTAAGTGAAATAAATAAGACACACATATGTAAATACCGAATAGTTTCTCTAGTGTGAGAAATTGAAAGTGTAAATAAAGATGAACATGATTAAAATGAATAATTGATAATTTGAAATAAGAAAAGGTCCAAGGGTTTGGGGATGGTGGAAGGGAAAGGGGAAAGGGAAGAAGGGAAAGAAAAAAATTATGAGAAAAAAATGGAATCAAATTCTGTGTAGATAGGGAAGGGTGGAGGGGGTGAAGGGTGCACAGGTAATGGGAGAAAAAATAAAAACTAAGATGCATCATGTTCTGGAACAAACACCCAATGATAAATGTAAATGTATTTTACACCTAAAATGTACCAATAAATATATATTTTTTTTAAAATGGCAAGCCCTAGATATCCGGGCCCTTCTTACTCCTCAGGCTTTGTGTCTCATGCTCTCCTATATCCTGGGTTCTCTGGCCATAACCACCACAGAGCATGTACATCCACAAAATTTGAATTCTCCTATTTATGCATCATATTTATGATCATGTGATTTTTTTTTTCTTTAGCCAATTGTGGCAGATTATATTCCTTGATTTTTGATGGTTGAAGTAGCCCACTTGATTACTGTGCATGATTCTTTCATACAAAACATTTTTAAAATCCAATTGCCAAATTTTTATTGACTATTTCTTTGTACATGTTCATGACAGATGGTTGACTGCAGATTTCTTTCCTTTTAATAATTTCATCTGGTTTTGGTGTTAGGAAATACTGAACTTAGAGAATGAGTTAAAATTTATTGCCTCTTCTTCTCGCTCCTGGAATTCATATTATTTCTCCCTTTGATATTTTATAGAATTACCCAGGAAATACATCTGAGTCAGGTTTCTCCAGTTTTGGGTTTAGTCCAAGTTCTTGATTTCATTTCTTTTTTTAGATCAGGCTTACGCAGAGTGTCTATCACTTGGCCACTTCCAAAGAGGTCTCCTCTGTGACAGTTCTGACTAGTTTATTTCTCCTTTGCATAACCTTTCTGGGCACTGCATCAGCTGCCTTTTCATTTTAGTACTTCTCCTTATCATAATTCTCTATTTATCTCTTTATTTGTGCAACAATGCTTACATCACTGTGTATGAAAGGATGAATTACATCTACACTTGTTTGTCTCTTGATTTGTATTTATTGAATTGACCACTATGTTCTTTACTTTTCTCTTGTGTCTGAGAGAAAATACCTGACTCCCAAAGTTAAAGAGGTAGGGGTTTATTTAGCTTACAGTTCATAGAGATTTCAGTCCATAATCAGCTGGCTCCAACACAAGGTAGGTAGCAGGCAGGCATCACAGAGGAGAAACAGCATGATGCATAAGGTACCAAAAGGAGCCAGAGGCCTTAACAGCTTCTTCCTCCCCCTTTTATTTTTTTCAGACTACCTGGATTAGAGCAGGGCCAAACCAGTTACTCAGTGCAGTGGTTTAGTAATCACACGCCCTTAATCCCAGCATCACACACTCTAGATTCAGCACCTCAGAAAAAGCTCCATCTATGACTGCGTGAGGCTTTGGGGAGACATCTAGACACAGCCATAGCAACCACTGAGCATCTGTCTGCTATGTGCTACAAATAAGCGTGAGTCTGGAGCTGCAGAGATCACAAAAAGCAAAGAGTAGTGAAACTTGAGAGATGTTAAAATACATTGCTTGAACAGGATACAGTAACGACTAAGCTGCAGCTACACATGTGTTACCAGAAATTAATAGCAGGGTTAACAGACATTGATGTGCTCGGGGTTTTAATCCTGTAGAGTATCGATCCAGTGTTTGTGTTTGTAGTGTATAATGTTTGGCCAGGACTTGGTGGATGACTTGAGAAGACATAAACATATGAGAACTGAGGAAAATACAACAAATAGAAATAATCTTATTCAATATTATGTATAAAGAGAGGAAAACTCTTTATCCAAAATCTAGTATTCAGCAAGGTTTCCTGGATAACATGACATTTGTTTTGAAGTTGTATGAAAGAGTGTAAATTATCCTAGTGAAGAGAGGCTGGTGAGGCATTTTGGACAATCGAGAAGAAGGGGGGAAGAAAAGAAGGCAGTGAAAAAACACAAAAAATGTGAAACTATATTTTAATGTCAAAAGCTTATAGCACATCAATGTTGACAGATAGTAATAGAGTGGGCCCTTGACTTACGAACTCAATTAGTTTCTGAGGGCTGGTTATAACTCAGGTTGGTCAACTGAAGGCTCAGTCTCCTTATACAACCTTCAGAGTCTCCCTCCTATACACAGGCAGATCTCAGTGGGCTTAGAGAGACACTGGCCCTGGATTTCTCAGTTAACCCCACATAGGAAACGATGCTGTCATGTTCCTTCCAGAACTCTTTAAGGGTGAAATCTCTGTCTGAGACCACAAGCAGCTGGCATTAAGGTCATATCCAAAGACTTTGATTGTAAGTTAAAACTAAAATTTGAGTCATAACCCAAGATGCTCGTATATCAGCCTGGTTGTAACTCCAAGGTCCAAGCCGAAGTATATAGAGAACATGTGTGTTATCTTAACAGGACTAGACTTAACTGAATAGATACTGTGAACATCTGGAGACATTCTAGAGCTGAAGACATTTTCTTGTTGAATTTCCTTGTTGCATATTTTTTGGCCACAGATAAGAATGCAGCTTGGAGACAAAGAAAGATGAGAACTTCCTAGCACTGCTGCTACAATACCTTGGAAGATGTGGCTATGGTGTAGACTAGAACCAAGGATGTAGGAAAACAGAAAAATATTTCAGAGAAAAAAGTAACTTTGCTTCTTTCCTCTGGTACTATATATTCATCAAATCAGGAGAGAATCATCTTTTATTGTTTGCAACTTATTGTAGGTGTTTAAACACCGGAATCCAATAAGTAAAATTACCTGGTTTCACTCCTGATAAGATTTCTTTTTTTAAGATTGGGTATGGGAATATATATAGAGAAAGGTGCATTTGGATTTCTAACTATATTCCTAATCAGTCAAAGGGAAACTGATTATGTTTGAAGAGAAATCTTGGGAAGAACACCTAGTATCGTTTGCACAAGACTACATCCACATACAAATTCTAACCCTCTGCTATTTGTAAAATGTTACACTCACCACCAAAGCATTTTATAGATATCAACATGCATTAAAATTTCTCTGTCCTTATTAATGATTAACTGAATTCTACAAGGGCTTCAGAACTTTGAAAATTTGAATCCTTTCTTCACTAGCAGGTATGGTCTGACAATGTTGAACCTGAACACACTTAGCTCTATTTCTCCATCTAAGCAATGGACAGGTAACCAGAGACTTCTACAACTGATAAATGGAAATCTGTGATGTTCTAGCCTGCCCGTGTCCCCTGATAATGCGACTCTCAACCACATTAAGCTTCATTCTGTACCCGACTAACTTAAGACTCATCATACATCCCTCGTAATCAACATTAGATATCCTTACTTTGTACCTCATCTGTAAGGTTGATATTTGAGTAGATTTAAGTGGTTGTTGTGATGATAAAGTGAGGTCATGTATATGTAAATCCTTGGCATAGTGCTTTTTGAATTAGAATTTTCTTTTTAGAGTTGATACCATTTCCTAGTTTCACCACAGTATACAAGATTTTCTGAATACTGAGACCATGATCTACTACTTTCATATCCATATAGCAGAAATGAGCTCCTTAAAATAGCAATGCAGGCATTTAATAATTGTCTATTGTTTGACTCATCAGCTAGGTGCCATGGGAAACATTGGATACACTGTCCCAAAAGCAGGGCCTTAGGACCTGCAGGTGACTGATACAGGACTAAGATCATGCCAATAAAAGTATAGGATACCTGAGTCTTAGAACACCCTGAGTAGCCAGCAGAGCCAAGTATGAATGTGTTTGCTTTAGTGAAGAATGAGAACCGAAGTAATAATACAAATACTGGAAATATTGCAATAACAGAGACATGCATTTATAAAGGTCTCATTCTATGCCAGGCATTGAGATAGACAATTGTGTGTATTATAATTTTCAATCTTATAATAAAATGTATCATTTCTTCAGATGAAGAGATAGTGTCTCAGACATTGAGTCAATGGTGTAAGTCACATGACTAGTGGCAGATCCACGACTGACACCCACAGCCCTATGGGACTACATCTCTCCGCCATGATGCTGATCTACCCAAACCATAACTCCACAATCCTGATTCAGAACAGGTCTCTGGAAACAAGCAGCCGTTAAAAGTTTAAAACTAAGATTATGAATGTGCTTCAAGGAAAAATTCTGAAAGATTTTAATGATGGGTCAAAAGACACTTATTTTCATTGGAACACCATGTGATTTTATTGCTTTTCTGGGTTGTCTACTTTGATGGAGTTTCTGATTTTCCTTTCCTTTGAGCAATTTTACAAACCTATAAAAATAGATGCTGATTTGTGGCAAATCAACAGTGTAGATAATTATGATTTATAGACAATCACACACATTTTCTGGTTAAAAGTCAATTTACCCCTGCCCTTGTGTAGAAGGAGCCAATTCCACACCTATCAAGAATGCACTTGGAGGTGCGTGTAGTGAGAGTGTGTAATGCTAAGAAAACATCAAAGTTCTAAGGCAGTGATTTACTGGGTGAATTCTTGCCCACAGATTTCATTTATCCCCATAATCTTCCTGCATACAAACGTCACAATTAGTTTTGTTTTGTTACAAAATTAGTTACTCAGTAAGCATCTGTGAGCTGAATTAATCTCTCTGGACCTGGCTGTGCAGCTAGAGCATTGCAGCCATTATTCTTTTTTAACTTGTTGCCACATTTAAATCACATCAATCACAGTCATCTTCACTTTAGCAGAAGCAACTATTAAACCGCTTCCCTATTTATGGAATTTGAAATGGCAATGAAAATACGAGAGTGATTTGGAAATTCTTCACATATGGAAAAGAATGCACACTCACCATGCCATAAAAGATGACTTAAGAGTTGAAAAGTGGTCTGAATTCAGAAGGTGACAAGGACGATATGACTGAGCTGTCAGATGAGGACTCTCAGCATCTGCTTTGAGACAGCGAGAGGCAGACTCAGGGCTGTGTGTGGATTCCCTGGTGGGCACTGCATCCCTGTGTTTAAAACACCAGATCACAGGGTCACCAAATCTCAAGTTCGTCTCTGCAGTGCCAGGAGCAAACAGAACCATATTTTACTCTTTCCTCTATGTATCTTAACAAATAATAAATAATCTAAAATGTAATTCTATTAAATACATGAGAAATGGAAATGATTAGCATTCAATTAGTGCCTGCTATGTGTCAACTGTTGCAGTCAGTAATTTAAAAACACTATGGGACCCTCACGATGTTCTTACGCAATGGTTTCATTCAGACAGAGAAAAAGACACAGAAAGGTTAAGAGATTGCCTTTATGCTAATAAGTCGAAGGCATGGGACTTTTAGGTCTATTTCTTTAAGTACAAGCCAAAAGCAATTATTTTAAGAAAAATTGAATTTAGTTATTGACCTCTACGTCTATTAGTTTTCTTCAGGAAGGAGTTTCAAGAAAATTCTTTCTCAAGGAAATAAGATCAAGATAAAAACCATTCTAAGAAGTTGTAATACTGTTGTAACACAGGCTTCTAATCCCAGAGCTCTGGTAGGATGAGGCAGGAGGATCACAATTTTAAACCAAGCCTCCTCTGACTCTAAATATTACTCAACATGCTTCACACATCTTGTGAGTTCCACATGAATAATTAGAGAACTAATGATATAGCTTGTCTTCAACGTTTTCTAGCTAATAACATTCTAGTTATAGGAAATGAAGAGTGAATATTTGTATCTTAGCAAGAACATGGCGAGTAGGCAAAATACCTCTCTGTCCTGAAAAATCATGCCACCAAAGTAGATGAAATGTGAAGTTGATGCCCAATGTTTGCATCTAAGCAGGATTTAGGGAACATTACCCCAGAGTGCCAATGTTTTCATATATGTCTTAAAAGATACCATTGACTGTTGCTGCTAATGTTTACCATTTGGGATGAAAGATCATTCCCACTCTTCCAATGCCAATTACTGCTTTTCAAGCCAAACTTACTTAGTAAGAGAGTTCCTGTAATTTGCCAGGCAACACTGCTGACCAAGTAGACACAACACTCCCATCCTGGTTTCGGCTAGTTTGGTAATGTGATTTTGTTCTGAAAATGAAAAACAAGGAGCTACACGTCGTTTCCTGGTTTGTTCTCTAAAGCCGAGTACTTTTTTTCTTCTGCCTGAGATGCTCATACCTGCCACAGCCCTCTTGGAACTCAGTGACATCATGAGCTTAGAAGTGATGGCTCCCCTAGCCCTGCACTTCCTATCTGTAGTCTCTTTCATCAGACAAGACTTTTTATGCCATGTAAGTCTCAGCACTTTGACATTCTATTATATATCCAGCTTAGCGTCTTTAGCTAACATGGAGTTTTGCCTTCAATGTATAAAATTCCCTCCCTCTCTCTCTCTCTCTCTCTCTCTCTCTCTCTCTCTCTCTCTCTCTCTCTCCTCTCTCCCCTAAACTATGTTTCCAGCTTGACTATATTCTTTGAATCAGGATTCTACAAAGGACCATGCTCATTGTGAAAAGAAATGTATATGAGCTGTGATTTTTTAAAAAATCACAGTGAAAGATATATAACTATTAACCCCCTTCCCTCCTTCTATACTGTCATTCTTATCAGCTTATGAAGCATTTCTGGAAGTCTTGCTTTGTCGGTGTCTTTATGAGATATGATTAAAACATACAGTGACCTTTTCCTATTTCAAAGTATCAATTATTAGTTATTAATCCTTTTATTCCTTATTTACACTCTCAGTTTCTCACACTAGAGAAGCTATTCAGTATTTACATGTGTGTGTCTTATTTATTTCACTTAAGAGTGTGGCCTCAATATGCAACCATAAGGGGTAGGGGTGGTGAGAGGAGATGGGGAAAGGAAAGAATGGAAAGGAAAAATTATGAGAAAAGAAAAAAAATTGAAACAAAGTATATAAATAGGGAAGGGTGGAGGGGTAAAGGTTGCACAGGTAATGGAGAAAAAATAAGAACCAAGATACATCAGGTACAGGTACAAGCACCCAATGATAAATGAAAACGCATTGTATACATAAAATGTACCCATAAAAGAATTTATGGGAAAAATAAATAAATAAATAAATAAATAAGATAAAATACAGTGAATGTTGCTGCCCATTGCCATCAAATGGAAAGGCAGGCTCATAAGAACATGACTGTGTATCCTCCACCACCTTATTCACTGGATTTGGCACCAAGAAAATTCTGATTCTTCTCCCAAGTCAACATGACTGTGAAAAGTTTAAAATAGACTTAGGAGGTGAAGGGAGCCATAAGCAACTAAAGAACTCACTAGAAATTATTTCAAACACTTCTTGAAAGAGTAGTAGTATATATATTAACAAACTCCAAAACACAATAAATGTTTTCAGTATGTATTACAAACATGCACTAATAACAGAAAATAAATTTAAAAAAAGATGGGGAAGAGCAATGTGATTAAGCATGTTTCAAGCAAGGGGGGAGTTTTGTGAAGTAGATTAATGACTATGTGTCTGTTATGGTAATACTTTTTAAAAGTGTAAACATGTACCACATTTTTTATCATACCTGTTACTTTCTTTTACTTAACTTTGCACAGCAGGTGAATAAAGTTCTTTACACTTCAGCTTTACCCTTCTTGGTAATTTTACAGACTCATACCATGTCTTTAGGGTTTCTTTTCTTACTAAAACATTCTTCTCCTCTTGTCTGAAAATAGTTTCAGCTATTCTGTGGAACTTGCAGTTTGTTTTTGCTAAGGTGACCTCAGAAGTGTTCAACATTATTACAGAGCTGTTGTTGGTGCATGTTTGAATGATAATGGATTATTACTCATATTGTGTTTGGACAGTGTCTTTTCACATTCCTGGATATTCCATTGGGTGCTTGGCTATTTCTGAAAAATGATCCACAGCTATTGATCTGTGCCTTTGTAAATCTTAACCTCTTTGAGGTGAGAATAATCACACTCATTGAGAGCTATGCTTCTACCACAGAAAATAGGAAATCCTAAAGAATAGATTTTCTTGATGTGAAGATAATTACTGATTAGTTCACACCGAAATAACTTGATTAATTAGTTGACCATTTGATTAACAAAAAGCACATGAAATCATTTTATTATCACAGCAAGAAGAGACAAAACATGTATCAGTTGACAAGATTCAAGGACTACAGATTCGGGGCTGAGGATTTACCCCAGTGGTTTTATAATATTTACTGATGGCTGTAAATTAACAAAGTTTTGTTGTTGTTGTTGTTGTTGCTATTATGAAATGATAGAAAAAATGCTAAACTAATTTAAATGAATAGCAGTAGAAAAAAATTTACCCAAGAGAGCATGTGTTTGAGTTTTAAAAAATATTGGTGCTCCTATTGATTTTATCTAATTAAGGATGTAAAAGCAGGACTACAACTAAATTGTTCTATACAAACCCACAAACACCCCCTTTTTCCAGTAAAATTTGACTTTCAGGCACCTATTCTCAATAAAAAATGAAAGAACATAAATGTTTTACATTTGAGAATTTATATAAAGTTAATACATTTGATGAGGAATGTTTCATTAACTTCGAAGTTTTGATTAACATCAAATATTTATGAAAAAAGATTACATTTTTTTGCTAAGCTCATAACACTTTTGGGAAAACATAGCAAGCCATTTGTTTGTATTACAGATATTAGGAAATTTTTAAACTGTCAATATTGAAAGGTTTTTGTTGTTGTTGTTGTTGTTTTGTACCGGGGATCGAATTCGGGTCCTTACGCTTGCACAGCAGGTGACGAAACCACTGAGCTAAATCCCCGGCCTTGAAAGGTTTTTATTAATTCTCAGACTAATGTTAGATTAAAAAATTAAATGCCTAATTGTTCTATGTTTCATATTTCACCTCTCATACATACATACATATAAGATATATTTATTTATGTAGAGTATATATATGTTTCATAAATATATATTCCATATAGTATGTATAATTTTAGATATTGCATGACTTATTTATATTAATCATATTTTAAATATCTGTGACATCTGCTTATTTATGAAAGCCCCAGAACACATTTATTGTCATCAAAACTTCCTTATTTCCTGTGTTGTCCACCGGGGACTCAAAAGGAAGTCAGCCTCCCTGGAGTCTACTTCTCCCACTCTGGGCTGTGGCAAACATGCTGGTCATTCAGCGTGTGCTCTGCCACAAAGGGTCTTCGATACTCAGAAACTATCTTCTTATTTTACAAAGACACAAGTTGTTTTGTCAAATTTCTCAGATTCTTTATTATAGTAATGCCCATCGTGTGCCATGTTTTCTTTTCTTCATTTTTCATGAACCAATTTTAAATAAAGGACATATCCCTTACTATTATTTTGGAAAGGATACAATGGAGCATGTGGTTCTACATCCTCAGTATTAGTTGAACCCAGTTAGAAAAACAGAGCAAAATATTAAACTCACATACACACACACACACACACAGGCGCACATATTTGCATTTAACTATGAATTGTAAATAATGTGTAACTGAGCTGCCGTTTATGAGCTGTGAAAAATAAAGAAAGACAAAACTTGGGTTGAATTAACTCAGGATATTTCTAAAGAAGAATTAATAGATGATCTCTCAGTGTGAGTATTTATTTTGGGAGAATTCCATGAATAAAAAGATTCATCCTATGTGAAATCCAGAACTTTTCTTTGTTCGTTTTATTTCATGTAATCTACATAAGGTAAGAAAATTGTGAAAGCATTTAAATTATTTCTAGGAAAAATGTTAGAACAATATTCTTTCTTATTTTCATCAGGCCCAAAAGAAACCTTTCTGCTTCAACCTCTCGCATCTGGTACTTGCTTATGCTCGCCAAGTACTCCTATAGCCAAAGACTTTTTTTAAACCAGATTCCATTGAAATATTTTGGGAGTCCTCCCCAAAGCCCATTGACCTGGAACCTCAATTTTCTCTATGACATTAGGATATTGTCTGGAATTATCTTCTGGGTAATGAATTGGAGAATTTGGAGGCACGCAATCAGCATCCATTGTCATCCAGATTTCAATGTGACTTATCCAAAACCGTGTTCCCGTGTCTCGTGCCAGATTCTTTGAAAACATTTGGCAGGATGGGTCCAGCCTGGCCCCGTGTCTTGATTGTGGAGTCTCATGATTATTAAACTGTGTGTCTCAGAAGGGTTCTGTTATTTAGCATTACATCGACTCCATGATTATTTTATGCTTTGGCATGAGTTTTTCTTGTGCCCGTGTAATGTGGGCAGGACGTCTGAGGTCAGCTTGTGTCTATTACATGTGCGGTTAGCTGGAGTGCCTCTAATGCTCATTATTACACACCAACACTCAACTGATTTGGTGGCTGGCTGCTTTCCAAACTCGGTCACCATCCGCATCTTTTCTGCTTTATTTTTCTCCTGTCAGTGACCTTCTACATATTTCCCTTTGGTGTGTGGGTTCTCTGATGAAAGATTGCTGAGACCAGCCTCATAACAGCTCTCGGCTGTGGACACTGTGACACATATGGTGTGTGGATGCCATCCGATACTTAGCAAATAGTACATTTATTCACTCATCTTTTATCAGTTATTCTCTGCCTTGGGTCCTGGAAATACAAGCAGAACAGGGAGGCGGTGATCCACTTTCGCAGAGTGCACATTCCGGAGTCAGGTGGGGGAGGGACAGGGCGATGTATAATCAAAATGGAGCTTTCAGTAATTATATAATTAATAAAGTGATAAGCAGACTTCTTCATAGAGCTCTGGAGGGATGCTTGCGTTTGAAGATTACATAAAAATCAGAAAAATGTAGATTAGGACTACATTTCTCAAAACATTAATTAAAATGTATTAACATTCACTTGTACTGGTGCAAGGCTGCAAATGTGACGTAGAAAATCACATGACACGTTGGGAACACCATTGCAAAATTTTGGATTACATTTTAATTAAAACTTCTATGTAAACTGGGCATGGTGGTGCACACCTATAATACCAGCATCCTGACAGCGGAGGATTTCAATTTGGAGCCAAGCCTGGACAACACAGTGAGACATCGTCAAAGAAAGAAAGAAAGAAAGAAAGAAAGAAAGAAAGGAGGAAGGAAGGAAAGAAGGAAGGGAGGAAGGAGAGAAAGAAAAGAAGAAAAGAAAAAAGAAAAGAAAAGGAAAGAAATGCTGGGAAAGCTTGAAGTCCCTGTGTTCAATCCCTAGCACCACACACACACACACACACACATGTGTGCATGCTTCTATGTAATATTAACACAAATGTGTAATCACTGAACATTTAATTGATACTATGATACACAGAAAAAAGTCTCCATGAAATGATTATTTGTAAATAAATATTAGTTTCTCAATATAATATATTTAAACCATATTCTTCAAATTCTATTTGTGTGCTATTAAAAAGAACATAAAATATAAAATGAAATTATAGAATACTTCTAAAAACATATAAAAAGAAAAATATTTAATATCAGATTTAAAACTTTATTTCTCTTTTCATTACTGGTTTTATTTAGGTCATGTTTCGTTACTCAAATCAAACATATGTCAGATTTTTCTCTCCATTTTCATCATCAAAAACATTATTACATTTGCAGTGGATGCTCAAGGCTGCTTTGTCATTCACAATTATTATTTTTTAACCGAAACATTTATTGGCATATTTTAGATATATATAATGATCACAGTCAGCATAGGGAATTTGTACCTGTGTGTGATGAATCTTGCTTTTTTCCCTTTCTCCCTCTTCTAACCCTCTCTATCCCTTACATACAAAAGCTTTGCTTCCCTCATTTCCTATTTTTTCTTGTCCCTTCCTTTCTTTCCCTCTCCATCTTTCCCCTCTCCATTTGAACTTTTTTTTTCTCATTTCCCAATTATTAATTATGCATTTTAGTCCTTATTTCCACTTTCAGTTTCTCACACCAGAGAAACTATGTGATAGTTAAACAACATCTGTTCCATTTATTTCACTTAAGAGTGTGGTCTCAAGGTACATCCATGTAGCTCGAGCTCATCATTCTTTATATGGTTAAAACACTACATCTTCTTTTTGACCCAGCTATTTCTCTTCTTGGTATCTTCTGGAAAGAATTAAAGACATCATACAACAGCTATATATGTGCACCCATGTTTATGGCGGCACAGTTTGTAATAGCTAAATCTTGGAAACAGCCCAAATGTCCTTCAACAGCCAAATGGATCAAGATGATTTTAATGCTATAGAAATATTTGAAAACTCAGGGCCTCTGGGGACAACCTTGTGGTGTCACCTCATTAGGCACAAGCAGAATATCTAACATCCATACTTTGAAAAGACCTACATCACCTATCAACATGATCTGCACTCTGCTTCCAGAAACTGTGCAGGATAACAGTTTGTCCATGCATACCATGCAGTAGTGTAAGCTGTGTTTATATCTCTAAGGTATTGACACTCCCGGAAAATGTTGTAGACTGATCCCCTAATTGAAGAAGGAGTGTGAACAAAGCAGGGATGTGCTGGTGACTCCTATTCATCTCCCCTTGTGAGGGTAGGAGGTAGGTTAGCTTCCGAGTCTCATTGCTTTCAAATTAATATAATCATAAAATGTTCTCCGTGAAGATCATGAAGGAGAGGATACGGAGAAAATATAACTCTCAACCTCCCAGATGTGAGCAATGCTGAGTTCATGTCCCCTGAAATCCAAGAAGGAATTCTGAAGGACAAAGGAGGTCAAGAGTAGGAATAGTTTGTTGGAGAACAGAAATAACACCTGGGGGACAGGCAGGGTCCCAGGAGTGGGCGGCCACTGAAGCCCTTTGTCAGGGGTAATTCATACCACAAAGTCATAGTGGTTGAAACTACAATTAACCTGTAGGATTACAAGTATAGGTGCTTAGCTAATATTGGCCCCATGGGAAAGTGGGTCACTAGCAAGGGCACATGAAAAGAACAAAGGCATCTTGGAGAAGGGATGGCTCCGATGCTCTGGGCACCCACCTGGGCATCCGATGCCCATCCAAACTCCCTGGACCAGGAGGTGCTAATTATAGAATAATTCCAATTCCAGCTCATCCCCTAGGGAGGTGTGCAGGCCTGGCCACTGCATCTTTATCTTGAGGCCTGGCCTTCTTCACATGCTCCTCCAGCCACAACCCTGAAATCTTTATGTTCTGTGACTTCCTCAGCAGCCTAGTCCCTCCCTGATTGTAAATTAATTTCTATCTAGTTTAGCTGCCTGTAATAGAGGTGCTCAATAAATATGATGGAGAAGATTGCGAACTCTCTGGGAGATCCTTGTATCTCAAACACATATTTAACAGATAACCTATAGAATGGGAAAAGTATTTGCCAGCTGTTAATCTGACAGAGAATCCATAGCCAAAGTATTAAATAACTCAAACAAAAAGCAGTAATCCAACTGAAAATGGGTGCATGATCTGAATACATATCTCTCAAAAGAATGCAAATGACAATAAATATATGCACAAGATGCTTTACAACATTAACCACCAGAGAAATTCAGTTCAAAACTGCAATGAAATACCTTCTCAGACCAGCTAGAATGGCCATTAAAATATGTATAGATAAACATATGTATAAAGAGATATAATACATCATATAAATATATATCATGTATATGGAATTTATTTTAATGAGAATGTGAAGTTAAAGGAACTCTTATACTTAGTAGGTGGGAATGTAAATTAGTATTGCCATGATGGAAAACATCATGGAGTTTCTTCAAAAGTCTAACCGTCCAGCCATCATATGATACAGCTAGCCCAACTTCAAAAGAAGTAAAGTTTGGATGATGTGAAAAAGACCCCTACCTGGCATTATTAGTAGGGATTGGGCAATGAGGGGTGTAGGGATGTAGGAGGGGGATGGGCACAATCGATGCACTTGGATGCACATGTGGAAATATCATGAATTTAATTAACTGGTATAACTTATGTGTACTAATAGGTACAATGGTGATTAAAAAATGCAAAATTAAATGTCAAATGTCCACCAGATAAAGCATGATGCATTGCCTGTTGAATCCATCCTGGAGATTAGCATTTGAAAGGAAGAAACAGAAAATTCATCTATGAACATAATCTTTTGGATGTAGAATATTGGCAATAGCTGTCATATATGCCTCTTTTCTTTTTATTCATGATTTTTATTAGTGTCTATGTGCTTTACACAATGGTTACATTTACATTGGAGAAAATGTACATGTATATAACATAACTCCATCATTTCTAATTCCTTCACCTCCCACCCCCTCTCCCTAATTGCTTTCCCTATCCCCCAAACCACTGGCTTTTTAAAGTTTTTATTTTATTTTTAAATTTTGTTTGTTGGTTGTTTGAGACAGTGTCTCACTCCGTAATTCAGGGTAACCTCAAACTCTCCATGCAGCCCAGGCTGGCCTCGAAATTTGGTAATCCTCCTGCTTCAGCCTCCCAAGTGCTGGGATCACAGGAGTGCCCCATCACAGCAACTCAAGCTACTGCCTCTTTGTTTCTGTTTCCTTAAATGGAAACTTCTCCACAGTAAATATATGCAATTTTTATAATTCAAATCACTATTATGAATGCAAATTCATATCCTAGGGTAGAACTGGGCAAACCTTGTCTTTGAAGTGCCGGACAGTAAATACACAGACATTAAGGCCCATGGGACGTCTGTTACCAGAGCTTCAAACCACTACTGTAGCACAGGGTAAGTCACAGCAATAGGGCACAGGCTGGATGTGCGTCTTGCACTGGAGTTGCAGTTATGAAGACAGGCAGTGGGCCAGGGCTGTCACTGCACACAGATGTCCAAATCTGAATAATCAGATCACTGGTTACTATTGAGATTTTGTATTAAGTTTTGCAGCATGTTTTAAATGTCCCATGCCTGGCTCTCTGCTTCAGTTTTCTTACATTTTCTGCATAAAGTTCAGATTTCTTGATGTGGTAGTGACTTGGATCCTCCTATTGCTATACATACAGTATATCGAAACTGTTAAAATACATAATTATATTTTATTATATACTTATTTCATTATATTCATGTTATATAATTATATTTATTTTATGCATGATTTTATTTGAATAATATTAAGTATATTACCATAATAATTACCATAATTTATTTTAGTTTTTAAAATTCAGGTCATATGGCTGAAGAAAAGAAACATTTGTTTATTTTAAAGAATATACTTTAAAAAATCATGTTATTTTTCCACAGAAAAAAGCCCAAAGCTTCAATGGATGTAACTTACATAAGAAGGGCTGTACCACACTCTAATTGTTGCTTTACCTTATAATTTCATTTGCCTATCAGAGTTCACATTCATAAGTCATGTTCACATAACTTACTGGCTCAACTCTTTGCTTGTAGTAAGTTTTGAAGCATTGGATGATACATTTGTAAAAGTTGCTGTAGTATAGAGCCAGATGTTCCCCAAAGTCTTGTGTATTTAGAGGTGGGTCGTGACCAGAGGAGGGGCTTGGTGGGAGCGTGACTTGAAGGGCATATTCTTGTCCTCAGTTTCTTCTTTTGCTATCTTCTTCCTGAACACCATGGGTTATGCAGCCTCCCCAGCTGTGCCTTTCTACCACAACATTTCTGCCATGGACTCAATCTCTGAGAACTCAGAGCTGGATTGAATCCCTCTTCCTTTAAGTTGTGGGTATTGGGTATTTTATCTCAGGGGTGAGAATGTAGCCAATAGGATACCAGAGAAGGGTGGCCCCTCCTGTGACTGCACCTGACCGTGTGGTTTAGAAACTTCTGGAACTGGATTGTGGGAGGAGTTTGGGAGCAGTGGCCTCAGAAGCAGGAAAAACCCTAGAAGGCTGTCAGCTGAGCTTGGCTCATGATTCTAGTAGAACTCAGAAGATAAAACTGCTGATAGGAATGCAGACAGTAAGGCCTGTCTCAGGAGGGCTTAGCTAGGAACAAGCCCTCCATTGGCATTGGACCTGAGGTCACATGCGTTGCACTCTGACAGAGAGTTTATCTAACTTTTGTGCGTGTGCCGAGTATGGAGGAGACGCAGACTAAAGGACTTTCTTGAAATATTTTTCTCAATTTCTTGTTTTTAGAAAACTATTACTTATTTTGTAAGATTAAATTGAGAGGACATCTCATCTCGTAGGTTTTTCCTAACACTCTAAGCCCCGTGCCTTTTTTCAACATTACACATATAATTTTCACGGTCTCAGGTTAATATCGGAATGAACAATGCGTGGCAAGTCACAAATACGTGATAAAAATACGGTAGTTTTAAAATTTATCATTTATAATTACAGTAAAGGACACATTGTCCTTACTCCCCCCAAACCACTCTGCCTTTCTTCAAACACACATATCCCATTGTTGTTGCCACTTTCTGAACCATTTCTGGGATTACTATTTCATTAGTGTCTTTTGTTGCCCTTTCAGGCCTGTTTCAATATCCCTAGCTGGTTGAAAAGGTTTACCTTTCATGGTTATTTTGACTTTGGAGAAGAGCAAGAAGTTGCCTAGTGCCAGATCTCATCAATAATGTGGATGAGGACATGCCTTAACGAGTTTAGAAGCCTGCCTTTCCACTAGATGGCACTTGACAGCAGTAGTGACTGAATTTTTTATCACAATTTGAAAAGAAATTCACTGAAGAGGACTTGCAGAAATAGTACAGAAAATGGGAAGAATTATCACATTTTAATGCATTGTAAAATTATGCTTAAGTACATTTTCTCGTTGTCGTTACTCACCACTATCCAATTTAAAGAGTAGAAGAAATATTTGGTCAGTGTGGACTTGGGGAACGTTAAGAGATACGTTAACTGGATAATTTAAAATAACTGCTATGACATTGTTCTACAATGAAACGTACACTGGTTATCTTGTTCATTTTTCTGCTTAAGAATTCCCCTTATAGCCTGGTGTAGTGGCTCATGCCCATAGCTCAGCACTTTGCCAGGTTGTGGCATAAGATCCTATGTTGTAGCACAGTCTGGGCAAATAGTGAGTTAAAGGGACCCTGTTTCCAAATTAATAATAATAATAATAATAATAATAATAATAATAGAAAAAAGGGCTAAGATATAGCTCAGTGTGAAGGCCCTGGGTTCAATCCACAGTACCAAAAAAAAAAAATAGAATCCTTCTTATTATACAAATTTCTTAAAATGATTTTAAGCCCAGCATTGTTTCAAACTAAGGTGAGCCAATTAATAGAAAGATAAATTGTTTTCTTTTGCATATGTTTAGATGTGGGCTTATATGAAATTTGCTTTATGACTTTATAACCATCAGAAGTACTGTTCTTCATTATTCCAACTTGATATTTCATTTGATGATCTACAACTCTGTATCCGCAGGTGCAATGCCAGAAGACACTGAGACTCTTCATGACACATTTGAGGAACTACAAGGAAAAGCAGGTTACTCATTAGATTGAAGAGTAACATAACACGCTCTAACCAATCAAAGCATCAGTTTACAGGTTTTGCAGGAGACTCACTAATTGCAAATCTGTGACTTTTGCTAGAATTACCAGGAACAGTTAGAATTTGAAACTAGAATAGAGCTTTTGGAGGAATAGATTCAACCAAGGAAAGAACAGTTTCGGTATGGAAAGAAAAGCATTGACTTGGAACAATGTAGTCTCCTGAATTCTGTAATAGTGAAATCACCACGAACCTCCAACTTATATTGCAGTTTAGGGCTGTGCCTTGAGCAGTATTCTGTTTGGAAAAATTTCCAGAGAAGTAGGAGAAAGGCAGGTGACCAAGTCTCTGAAAATGGATAAAAAGTAAGCAAAACAAAGCATCTTTGTACACATCTAGTAAATTTGTTAGCACATTTAAATCACTATATAGATCTGTCAAGTAAAAAAATTAATCTAGTTAAATGTGTCAATTTTAGAATCACATAATCATGCTTACATACATTATGAATTTGAAAATACCTGTATCACATTATTTTGGGAACTCAACCCAATTCCTTTCACTTAGGCTAGCTGAAAACATTTTGTGCATTTCATTAAATTTGAAATAATAGCAACTACACCTGCAAAATCATGCAATCTAAAACTTGAGTGCACTGTATCTTACTCTGGAAATCAACTCCAGGAAATGTACTAAACTGCCTGTACAGAAGTCGCTTCATAAGGCTGGCCTTCGTATGTGGTTGAATATTAATATTTCACAAAATTCTTAGAAAGGGGATATGCACCCCTTAAAGATATAATTTTGAAAAAGGATAAAGAATCATGCATCCATCATCAGGAAATGCATGGGTATCATTAATCATATAAAAATGGTAATATTTTACTTTTTGACACCAGATACAGCTTATAGAAGATGAAAAATTTTCACATTTTTTTCTTTTAATTCTGATAAACTGATGGCATAGCCACACCTTAAAGTGCTCTTGTTTTGAAAGAACATATATAATAGATTTCTATAATCAAAATATATATTGTGTTAAACTTTGACATTCTTTATGGTCAGATGACTATAGCATTCACAAATTTGTATCAGGCAACATGAATTATTCTGATCCAAAAAGTAGAGTCAGAGCAGTATGTGCACATGGCAAAGCCGTTAGGAAATCATTAAGAAAAGTTGTTCATTTACCTGTGTTACTCTGAGGCTGTTTTTGCCCTGACATACCTGATTACAACCTGAACACCTGCCATGTTCTTCCTGACATTCTTCTAGGGCTCTTCAGGCTACCGAAATCCTCTCATCCCCAAAACATAGCTGCATGGTTACAGTGATTAAAAATGCATCTTGCTCTTATCTCAACATTGTGGAAATTCTTCTTGGAGTATTACCAAAACTATTTCTCATTATACTTCAAGCCAAAGATATAAAAATGCACTACATATTTCCAAATTACAGGATAAATTTGTTCATTCAGTAAGACTGAAATATTGTTTCATTTAAAAATACAGTTGTAAAATCGTGCAATCTATATGCAATAGCTATGTTATCCACAAGAATAACTAAATGCTCAGTATTAGTATAATTATACAATAAAGAATTTGTATTTTGAGTCAATAAAAATTTTCATTTCAAAGAGTAATATTCAGTAAATGAAGGATATAAAGAATACTAAAGTTAAATTATTGGATAAAATAATTGAACATATTTTTTATTATTTATATACTGACTAAGACTTACCCTCCCAAATTGCTTTATGGGGAATTTCTTCATAGATGTCTAAGATCTCAGATTATTGCTGTCTAAGATCTCGTGTGTATCTGAAATAGATAATAAAATGCAACTGCAAATTTAGAAATAAAGATAGGTTATGAAATACACTTGTTTTGTTTTGTTTTCCATTAGCATCTTTTCAGAATTTCCAATGCAGGGTAGAAGCTTTTTAACTGGGTATAATCCCACTTGTTGACTATTCATGTTATACCTTGTGTGATTAGGATTCTGTTCAGAAAGTCTTTACACTATTACTTCAAGAGGTTTTTTTTGTGTGTTTTTTGCTTAAATTCTTTTATTGGTACATTTTAGGTATACAATACATTTACATTTATCATTGGGTGCTTGTACCTGTACATGATGTATCTTGGTTCTTATTTTTTCCCCATTACTTGTGCGCCCTTCACCCCCTCCACCCTTCCCTATTTACATAGATTTTGTTTCCATTTTTTTTCTTTTCTCATAATTTTTCCTTTCCCTTCTTACCTTTCCCCTTCCCTTTCCACTTCCCCTACCTCTTTGGACCTTTTCTTCCTATTTCAAATTATCAATTATTCATTTTAATCATTTTAATCCTTATTTACTCTTTCAGTTTCTCACACTAGAGAAATTATTCAGTATTTACACATGTGTCCTTTTTATTTCACTTGAGAGTATGGCCTCAATATGCATCCATGGAGCTGTAAATGTCTCTAGTTTCTTGTTCTTTATGGCTGAGTAGTACTCCATTTTATAAATAAAAACCCCACATCTTCTTTGTCCAGTTTCCAGTTGATGAGCACTTGGGCTGTTTCCAAGCTTTAGCTATTACAAACTTTACCGCTATAAACACGGGTGCGTATATATCGCTGTGGTTTGATTCTTTTAATTCTTTGGGGAAGATACCCAGCAAGGGAATAGCTGGGTCAAATGAGAACTCTAGTCCTAGTTCTTTGAGGTATCTCCATACAGATTTCCACAGTGGCTGCACCAGTTTGCACTCCCACCAACAATAGAGAAGGGTTCCTTTCTCCCCACACCCCTGCCAGCATTTGTTATTGATTGATTTTTTTGATAGCAGTTATTCTTTATGGGGTGAGGTAGAATCTCAGTGTTGTTTTCATTTGGATCTCTCAAATGACTAGTGATGTTGAACATTTTTTCATATGTTTATTTGCTGCTTTTATTTCTTTGTCTGAGAATGTCTGTTCATTTCAGATGTCCATTTTTGAATTGGGTCTTTGAATTTGGGAGGTCTAATTTTTTTCATTTCTTTATATATTCTAGACAGTAGTCCTTTGTCCGAGATACTGCTGTAAAAAATTGTTCTCATATTGTAGGTTAACTCTTAGCTCTGGTGGTGGTTTCTCTTGCAGTGCAGAAGCTTTTTAATAACATGAGATCACAGTTGTTGACTCTTTGTGCTAGTTCCCGTGCTACTGAGGTTTTGTTCATAAACTCTTTTTCCGATACCAATGTCTTCAAGAGTTCTACCCAACTTATCTTCCAGCAAGTTTAGTGTTTCTGCCTTAATATTTAGATCTTTAATCCACTTCGATCTTAGTTTAGTGCATGGTGATAGGTATGGGCCTAGTTTTAATCTTTGGTACGTTGAAATCCAGTTTTTCCAACACCATTTATTAAATAGCCTATCTTTCCTCCAATGAGGGTGGTTGGCTCCTTTTTCATAGATGAGATGGCTGAGTATGTCTGGAGTTGTTTCTGCATCTTCTAATCTATTCCACTGAACATTGGGCCTGTTTCTTTGCCAGTACCATGCTGTTTTTATCACAGTAACTTTGCAGTATAGTTTCAAGTTTGGGATTGTGATACCCCCTGTGGTGTCCCTGTTGCCTAGAATTGCTTTTGCTATTCTAGGGCTCTTCTGGTTCCAAATGAATTTTTGGGTTGTTTTCTCTAGTTCTCTGAAGTATATTGTTGGAATTTCAATTGACATTGCATTAAATCTATATAGTAGTTTTGGAAGTATGGTCATTTTCACTATATTTGTTCTTCCTACCCAGGAGCAAGGGATGTCTTTCCATTTTCTTATATCCTCTTTGGTCTCTGTTTTTCAGAGTGCTCTCGTTTTCAGTGTAGAGGTCTTTTGCTTCCTTTGATAGACAGATTCCTAGATATTTCATTTTTTTGGATGCTATTGGAAAAGGAATTGTTTCCCTAATTTATAGCTCAGTGAGTCTGTTATTTGTGTATAAGAAGGCTATTGTTTTTTGAGTGTTGATCTTGCATCCAGCTACTCTACTGAATCTGTCAATTATGTCTAAAAGTCTTTTGGCAGAGTTTTTTGGGTCTTCTATGTAAAGTATAATATCATCAGCAAATAATGATAGTTTAACTTCTTCCTTTCCTATCTTTATTCCTTTTATTTCTTTCTCTTTTCTAATTGCTCTGGCTAATGTTTCCAGGGCTGTTATATTGCACAGGAGTGGTGATAATGGGCATCCTTATCTTGTTCCTGATTTTACTGTGAAAGTTTTCAGTTTTTGACCATTTAGTATGATGTTGGCTGTTGGTTTTTCATAGATAGCCTTAATCAGGTTGAGATAAAGATCTTCTATTCCAATTTTCTGTATGGTTTTCATCATGAATGAGTGTTGGATATTGTCAAATACTTTTTCTGCATGTATTGAGGTTATCATATGTTTTTGTCCTTGGCTCCGTTAATATAGTGTATTACATTTATTGATTTGCATATGTTGAACCATCCTTGCATCCCTGGAATAAATTCAACCTGGTCAGGGTGTATGATCTTCTTGATGACCCTCTGTATTCTGTTTGGCAGTATCTTGTTGAGGATTTTTGCATCTATGTTCATTAGGGAGATTGGTCTGTAGTTCTCTTTTTGGGTTGGGTCTTTCCCTGGTTTTGGAATCAAAGTAACACTTGGTTCCAGGAATGAATTTGGAAGTATTACTTCTCCTTCAATTTCCTTGATGAGTTTAAACAGTAATGGTGATAGTTCTTCTTTAAATGTCTTGTAGAATTCAGCAGTGAAGCCATCAGCACCTGGGCCTTTTTTTTTTTTTTTTTTTGGTACCAGGGATTGAACTTGGGTCCTTGCACTTCCACAGCAGGTGGCCAAAACACTGAGCTAAATACCCAGCCCCAGGGGCTTTTCTTCTTTCATAAGTTTTTTATTACATTTTCAATTTCACTCATCTTAATTGGGGTTTTTAGAATTTCTATATCTTCTTCATTTAACTTTGGCAATTCATATGTATCTAGGAATCTGTCCATTTCTTCTGTGTTTTCCATTTTATTATAGTATAGGTTCTTGAAGCAGTTATTGATGATCCTCTAGATTTCCGCTGGGTCTGTTGTGACTTCACCTTTTTCATTCTTAATTGCATTTATTTGAGCCTTTTCTTTCCTTTTTATGCTAAGGTTGGCTAAAGGTTTCTCAATTTTATTTATTCTTTCGAAAAACCAACTCTTTGATTCATTGATTTTTTGTATCATTCTCTTAGTCTCCATTGCATTGATTACTGCTCGGATATTTATAATTTCCTCTCCTGTGTGAGCTTTGGGTTTGTTATTCTCTTCTTTTTCTAGGAGCTTGAGGTTCTGCATGAGGTTATTTATTTGAGTTCTCTCTGTTTTCCTAATATGGGCATTCACTGCTATGAATTTCCCATGGAGAACTGTTTTCATTGTGTCCCACAGATTCCTGTATGTTGTACTGGCATTATTATTTACTTGTAGAAACTGTATAATTTCTTCTTTAATTTCCTCTGTCACCCATTGGTTGTTCAGGAGGGTGTAATCCAGTTTCCACGTGTTTGTGGGTGTTTTGCAGTTTCTTACTTTATTGACCTCCAATTTTATTGCATTATGGTCTGATAATATATAGGGGGTAACTTTAATTCTTTTACAGTTACTTAGACATGTCCTATGAGTTAGCATGTGGTCTATTTTGGAGAATGACCTGTGTGTAAAGAATGTGTATTCTGATTTTGTGGGGTGGAACACTCTGTAAACATCTATTAAGTCCATTTGTTCAATAGCTTGGTTCAGTTCTAGAATTTTGTTGTTAATTTTTTATCTAGATGATCTGTCTGTTTGTGATAGAGGGGTATTGAGGTCTCCCACTACTATTGTACAATTGCTATTGGGTTTTTCATGTCTATTAATATTTGTTTTGTATAGTTTGGGGCATTCGTATTTGGTGCATATATATTTATGATTGTCATGTCTTCCTCTTGGATTGTTCCCTTCACAAAGATGTAGTGATCATCTCTGTCTCTCTTAATTAGTTTTGGTTTGAAATCTACTTTGTCTGCAAATAAGATTGTTACCCCTGATATTTTCTGTGTTCCTGTCACATGGAGAACTGTTTTCCATCTTTCTACTTTCAGTCTATGAATTTCTTTTTGAGTAAGGTGTGTTTCTTTTATACAGTATACTGTTGGGCTTTGCTTCTTAACCCATTCTGCCAGTCTATTTTTTTTTGATTGGTGAATTGAGGCCTTTAACATTGATGGTTATAATTGATAGATATTGACTCATCCTTATCACGATGTTTTATTTTGTTGCTCTTTCATTTCTTTTTTTTATATCCTTTTATTAGTACATTTTAGGTGTACAATATAATGACATTCATCATTGGAGATATGCACCTTTACATACTCTTTTGGTTCTTATTTTTTTCCCTTCCCCTGCTTTTATTTCTTTTTTTTCCAACTTTCCCTTTAGTTTCTTACCTTGCCTGGTGGCTTTCCTCTGTTGGGTCTCATGGAGTTGTGACCTTCACTGTCTTTTTCTAGAAAATTGTTTAGAATTGTTTGGGGTGCTGTTTCATTGTTCATGAAATTTCTCAGGTGTTCTTTGTCATGGAAGTATCTAATTTCCCCCATAGATTTTGAAAGATAATTTTGCAGGATACAACAGTCTTGGCTGGAAGTTATTTTCTTTTAGGGCTTGAAATACTTCACTCCAGGCTCTCCTTGACTTGAGGGTTTGTGTTGAGAAGTCTGTTGTGATTCTGATGGGCTTTCCTTTGTAGGTGATTTGTTTCTTTTCTCTAAATGCTTGTAGGATTTTGTTCTTCTGTTGGGTTTCTGGGATCTTGACTATTATATGTCTAGGTGTAGTTTTTTTTTTTTTTTTATCATGGCTAGTTGGATTTCTATATGCCTCACTTATCTGAATGTCCAATTCTCCACCTCTGTCTGGGAAGTTTTCTATTATTACTTCCATGAACAGTTTTTTTATGTCAATTGTACTTTCTCCTGTTTTATTGTGGACTCCTATCAGTCTTATGTCATTCTTCTTTGCATCATCTAGCAGCTACTAGATTGATTTCTCATGGTCCCTTACTATTTTTAAGAAAGCTCTGTTTTCATGGTCCTTAACTGCAATCTGTCTTCTATATCTTCTGTATCTTCACATTCCTTTCATCTGCTGTGCATACTTTCAATGGAGTTTTTAATCTTCTGGAAATATGTTTGAATCTGTTTCATGGATTTCATTTTTTTCTTATGCTGGGCAATCATGGTTTCCACTTCTTTGTTATGGTGGGCATTCATGGCTTCCAGCATATTTCTGAGCTCATCTATTTTTATATCTGCTTTTGTTCTAGAGCCTTTAATCATGTTTTTCACTCTGCTCACCATCTCTGTAGTTATCTGGGAGATTATTTCTGCTTTGAATTTTTCTAGAGCCTCATTCATCTGTTTTGTTACTTCCTCTGCTATCAGTCCAGGTGGTTGATTATCAGACTTTTCCACCTTGTATCCCCCAGAATTTGACTTTTGTGGAGTGGAAGACTGAGTTTGTGTCTTGCTTAAATGTCTTCTCATTTTTGTTTTGGTATTGTCCTTGGTTTAATTCTTGGGTTGATTCTTCGAAGTTGCTTATTGTAAGAATCTTTGTTGCTTGTATTTAGAACCCTTATGGAATGATTGCTTGTCAGATGTGTCTTCCATATATAGCTGGTCTTTAGGATTTCAGTCTCTAATGGCTCTGAGGCTCTCTAATTTTTATTATACCAGGAAGGACACCTGATTAGATCAATCACAACACATTAGCACAAGTGATACAATCAGCAACAGCATAACAGCAAGTACATCTTAGAAAATGACAACTTGTGGTAGTTATTATTCTATCACTTTTATCTGTGTGAATTAAATTACAATCGAGGACCAACCCAACATACGTTTATAGTGAATAAACTCTTCAATATAGCAACTCTACCCTTTGGGATGGGGAGTTAGAAGGAGTTGGTTAGGGAGAGATAGGTAGGTAGAAGGATAGGGGAATGTTAGCAGTAGGGCCAGAGGACAAAAGTGAGAGAAGGAAAAAGAGAAGAAAAGAAAAATGAAGAAGAAATCTGAATTATGGCCACAACAGAAACACAAAGGGAGATGAAGAACAATGTGGTAGAGCAAGTGAGTGAGTGAGACAGAGAAAGAAAAGAGGAAAGAAAGAAAAAAAGAGAAAAATAAAAATTTGAAAAGAGTACAAAAAAATAAAAATCAGAGCAAAAAATACTACTAATAATAATTTTTAAAATAACAAATAAAAGATAAAAATGAAGGGCCTCCTTCAGGGTATGTCTCTGCTGTCACAATAAACAATGTGTGCAGCAGTGTGCAATTATAATTCAATGAGTCTCAGTAAGCCAGTCACAGACCTGTGAGATTCAGGCAGATTTCTGGCTGCAAGTCCCAAGTTGAGCTCCCTGTACTCCTGCAGGGTTGAACTCTGCAAGGTTCCATTGCAGGTTTCAGCTGCCCTTCCCCTGAAGATAGTCTAGCTTCTGATGGAAGGTGATGATCCCTCCAACTTACCAAGCACAGTGGTCTAGTGGGTGTTTATTGCAGAGATTCTCTTCACTTTTCCAGTGGGCTTCAGTTTTCATCAAGCAGCCTGAGAGAGAGCCTATCAGTTGTTCACTTCTGCAGCTCAGGACAGTGGGTTTTACGCTCCCCTGTGCCTCTGTACTTTGGAACCAGTAGCGGCACAGCCAGGAGGCCAGAGGTGGGAGGGAGGCAGGAAGGGGGGCGGGGGTTGCAGGTGCCTGCATGGCTATACTGATTCCTGATGGGCATGCCAAGGGGTCCTCCTCTCTTTTGTTTAAAAATTTAGATCTCTGATACATTTTGATTATAGTTTAGCTCATGTTGAGACATAAGGGTCTAACTTCAATCTTCAGTATATGTATAGTCAATTTTCCTAACGTTGGTTACTAAAAAGGCTGTATTTGCTGCCTCATGAGTTTTTGACCCCATTGTCAAAGATCTGGTGGCTGAATGTGCTTGAGGTTGTTTCTACACCTTCTATTTCTTCCATTGATTCACACTCATGTTTTTATGCAAGTATCATCGGTATTTTTTTCATTTAGCTTTGTAACATAACTTGAAATCCAGGAATGTGATGCCTTTTGCTTTGCTGTATACATCCTGAATTCCAAGTGCTTATGTAATAATTTTATTTATACTTCAACATCCAAACTTTGTTGATCTATAATGATCATGTGACGTTTTTCTCCAAAGCTACTATGTTCACAACCTTCCCTTATCACATATGTCCATATGTCCATCACATTTCTCAGTCTCCAAAGCTTTTACTTTTATTATCCACAATCTACATTCATATTCTTTAAAAATCTGCTTATTATCTTATGAATATGTACATCATCTAGTGTTGTATCTTCTTCATTCCCTCAATATTAGAAATTATCAGTTCATTATTCATGCTATGTTTGCATGTAAACTAGGATCATGAGGCCAGTAGGTGAGTTAGAAATCAGTAAAAAATTCAAACCTTAGCATATAACCATCATATTATCAAATAAAATAATTAAAACATATTTTGAATAATTAAAATTCAAGAGAAAAAATGAATTCTCTAAGTCTTCATGGGTATAAAATACAAGATGTATATACTTTTTTTATACTAGGGAAATCTATTACCCAAAGTTCATTTACTTGTGATAAATAAGAACTGTAGAAATTATTATAATTAATAGCATAAGTTCTGCAGTTACACAACAATATATGAAAACTGGACCTTTAAGTTTATTAGATAGTCTACCTTGTTAAAATTATTTTTCTAGACTTGGTGTGCTAACCTTTAAACTTTTATAAACAACTGAAGAGGCTGAGATAATAAAAGCAAATAACTTAGCATGTGCTTAGTGTATAGTGGATGAATAGTAAATATCTACCCGCACACATCATACACATTGCTTCTGTTTTGAACTTGCTTATTTCTCTGTGCCTGTCTTAACACATCAGCACTGGTTACAAAACTATGATTTCCCCTCTTGGTTCCATTTACCCAAAATATAAATTTTCATGCTAGTGAAAATGTGTATCATTTAAGAAGCTTTCATCCTGATTAGCTGAAATTTATTATTTTCTCTCCAAGTTGATCCCCCATGTTTATTGCATTTACAACTTGAGCTTTATATATTGGTATTTTAATTATTTTTCATATATTTTATACTCCAATGGAACTGTATATTCCTTATGGTTAAATTATCCTGTTTCATTGGCATTTTCTTTAATGTGTGTATTGTTCTTCACACAAACTGTACTTAACAATGCCTTGGCCAAATACTACTTTTCAAAGTTTGAAACTTTACAATAGAGAAATAGATAGCTTGCATATTGGAATCATTTCCATTATGATACTTCTCAAGATGCACATTTTTGTCAAATCTGCTGCCACAATATATTAATCTTTAATATCATATAGAATTTAGATATGTTTAAACAATTTGTATAAATTTGCTATTTCTTAAAAAGAGAAATTTTTCCAGACATAAATTTTGATTAATCTCTCTTTAAAAAGATAAAGGTGAAATTTTATGTTAAACTGCCAGAAAATGTATTATAAGCTTCATAATTTCACAAAGCTCAGTATGCTATGGAGCATGAACTTTATGCAGCACAATGGAATTGAAGAGTTGGAAAATTAGCCTTCATAGATTATTGTACATAAACATCTATTGAAAGCATTTGTGAATTTGGATAGATGACAGATAATTTAACATGGGGTACTTAGAAATTTCTATTAAAATCTATTAAAAATAGATGGGAAGATTTGAAGGCAACTTGACACCAATGTCAAAATAATCACATCTAGTGTCACATAGCCCTGCAGTCTCCCTCACAAATTTCCTAAACAGAAATGTGTACCTTCTTGTCTTCAGATCTTGGTTCCTAACCCTTCAATGGTAAGTATGCTGCCAGTTGTGTCACTTTCCCCATTCTAATAAAACTGAAGGTAGATTGAGCCATTGAACATGGCCATGCGTGTCATGATGCAAGCAGGTGCTGTCTGCAGGTCCCTGTAGTACAGTACACATTTATGCTAAGAATAAAAAGTTTCATCACTCCTGTTTTTTCTGCATCCAAATGACTGTTTGCATCATGGAGAAAACACTCGTGCGGCCAACACACTTTATATTCTAAAACACAGTCCTAAAGTGAGGATGCTGAACCGCCTCAAGGCAAGGCTGCTTTTAACTTCTGGTGGTGTTTGAAATGTAACCCTTAAAGTCATTGTTCTAGATTGTGACTGTGATGTTTCTCAGATTAGTCCGTCATTCACACACTCCTCTAATAAGAAGTGCTTCCGTGAATGTCTTAGTCACTTTCTCATCCACAGGACACAATACTTGACACCCACAACTCAAAAGACAGGTTTACTTTTGCTCAGAGTTATAAAAAACTCCACCTTTGGCTTGTTCCAAGCCATGACAGAGGGACATGGTGCAGGAAAGCTGCTCATGTCATGGTGATCAGCAGGCGAGGTGGGGGGAGCCAGGGAGGAGGTAAATCCGCCTAGGCCACACCCTCAGTGACGCCCTCTTCCCATCATGCTTCACCTCCGGACAGCAAGTGGGGCCCCAGGGATTCAGTCACCTTCTAAAAGCCCTGCTTATGCGTTGATGAAGAGTTTGAGTGACATTCTTGATCTAAAGCATAAAAATGCATGGGATACTGAGGGTAAAAGGAACCATGAGAAACTAAACATAACATCAAATAATTCACTTTCTGTTGGAGAGATTTAAAAAATTCCTTAATACTGTTTATGATTATATGATTATAATATGCTGTTTACATAACACTTAAACAAACTACATTGGATGTCCATGTAAAATTCATGTAAGCTGAGTTGAAATATCATATTTGAATATAGAAAAATGATGGAAGCAAATATAACAAATTTTAAGATTCTGAATTAAACCTTAAAATCATCCCCATTCTAAAAGCACTTCGTTAAAACACAAGATTTTAGTTGATGGATTCATAATTTAAATATTGAGGTTTATTTTGAGAGAAGGGTTATAGAAATTCATAAGAACCTATGAGTACATGTTTTCTAATTTATTACTAAAATCATACAAATGTGCAGACTATAGCACAAAGAATTAAGAGAATAACTACATCTACTTAGTGAATACAGCTGTAGCTCTTATGTGTCTGCAATTGCTGAAGATCCCCCAGCAAAACCGTCCTTCAGTTTTTGAGTGATGGAATTAATAATGTGATACATGTTTCTTTTGGTGTAAGGCCAAAAATTTTGGGGTGATTACTCCAAAAGGGAAGCATTCAATAAGTAATATATTTGCAAACATATCACCCACTGTATTCTTCTATCCATTTTAAAGTATTATCTGTTACACATAATCTTATCAACTGACAGTTTACATGAATGGAAAACTATTGACAGATATCCAGGTTGTTTTTATCTCATGAATTGTTGGTTAAAATAGGTATTTATCTCTAGTAAGTTGTCTTGATATTTCTGTGAAAAATGAAAAAATGGAAACAAAGTTTCTGTAAATAGGAAGGAGGGAGGGGTAAAGGGAGGGCACAGGGATGGGGAAAAAATAAGAACCAAGATACATCATGTAAAGGTACATGATGAATGTAACTGTATTGTATACCTAAAATGTACCAATAAAGTTAATGGGAAACAAAATGAGTTGAACATTTTTCTGTCTGTGAATTTTTTCACTTTTACATGCCCTAATTCAACTTTTGTAAACTCAATCTGCCTCACAATGTCTTCATTATACTAAGGTTGGGCATGGAAAGGAGATGCAAAAGGGATTTAGATGTGTTATGTACATTTACCAACTTCTCACAAGAAACATAATCATGTAATACAAACATGTACTGATAAAAAATAAAATTGAAAAACAAGAAAAAATGAAAAACAAAGGAGTCAAAAAATTTAATTTCTCCAAGTCTGATCTTTTCAAAATTTATGCTAAATATCGTAGGTCCTTTGTTTCTTCATATGCATTTTGGAACTTGATGTAAGGACTGGGGATTTAGCTCAGTGGTTCTGCCTCCTGCACCGCAAGTGCAAGGACCCGAGTTTTATCTCTGGTACAAAAAAAATCCCCCAAAATTTGATGTAATTTTAACGGAGAGATCTTTATATTTTTAAATTATAAATTCCTCCCATAATTTACATTGAAATCTATTAATTGAATGCAAGTTTTATACTTTACCATATTTCACTGTTTTATTTTTCAAAGTATCTGACACCTAGTAAGTATGTGAAAATATTTTTGAAGAAATATATTCCATCATACTTATTATGCAATTTTCCCTTCATAATTTGGGCTTGCAATGAGCTCTAACCTTATATAACCTGTCTTTTAGGTACTGTTGCTTTTTCACTTGAATGTTTCTCACTATAAATCAAAAGTTTGGGCAGTTATTTTAAAACACTGGGGAAAAAGTGTGTATCTATATACATGAGTCATGTCTAGCATTTTTCCAAAAGTATGATTTGTACAATTTCCATAAATAATTAATGCACACATTAATTAATGACATGCATATTAATTAATGCATAAGATGAGAGATGATTTAAGTTAACATGCTATGTTTAAAAGTGTGGAACCATACTTTTAAAACGTTTTGTGTCACATAGTTCTTTAAAGTTATCAATGAGTAGAAAGCTTCATGATCAAGGCTAAAATTGTTAATGTTGCCCACAACATCCCATCTCACTTGAGTTTCTCAGAATATCCTGGCTCTTTAAAGATCCTGAGACACTTTATTTTAAGAAAGCCATGTTGAAGCCTGAGTTTTCCAACTTGATTTGGCCACTGAGGTATTTTTGTTCCAAGACTTATGAATGTGCCTCATTAACAATCTCTTTCCCTAATCTGTAGTTGAGAGGACTTTCTGCAGAATGACAGCACAGGGAGGGAACAAGAACTTTGCATAATGAACAATTACAGATGTCACCTGTTTGAACATCTGTGAGTCTACGATTGAACAAGGCTCACCAGGGCATGCATACACAGGCTAAATCTTAGATACTCTGTGTTAATGGTATATATATATATTTTTTTTTTTTAATTTCAACAAATATCTTGTTTCCCAAATATCTACCATCAATAATCACTGTTTATCTTTAGTTTCTATAAATATTCAGTATTTTTATGGGGTCAATGACCTCTAGGCTTTCAGACTACTCCTGAGCACTGCAACATATGGATTCTGTCACAGAAAATGAGTACTAATGAAAACAAATAAACAAAATATTCAGGAAATAGTACAGGTAGCTATAAGAAATGTGTTAATTTGCTTCTTGGGCCTCTTAAATTTTGATGGGCATATTTCTCCACTGCCTTTAAAGTAAGAATTATATTTTGTGTCTGCATTGCTACTGGAGTGGCTGGTTTGATGTAACACATGTGCACTTTCTCAATGTTCCTTAGTCCTGTAGGACAACTGGTACAGAGGGACATAAAGTCACAGATGACCAGAGGACTTCGGTGATGGCATTGGTCAATCTTTTAAGACCCACTTACAGATGTAAAACTTTCCTATCAAATAGATTTTATTTTTGTTTGACACTATTATGTTTTTTGCTTCTCTGTCTTCCTAAGAGAAGATTTTATTTGTTAAAGTAGGATTTTGAAAGCTTTTTGATCCTATAAATCCTAGTAAAGTGTTTTCTTTTCTAGGGATCATGTATATATCATCTTTGTTACAATATTTCTAGGATTTTGCTGCATTTGGAGTCATGTTCTCCCCAAGAGTGAAATCAGAGGTACATTTTCTCAGTTTCCTTGGAGCCAGAGCACAAATAATTGACTGAGGTCTATCAATCAGCGGCAGCAGGGTGGGAATTTATGAGAGAGAACAACGTAAGGAAGCACATGTCTCAGGAAATTTATGCTTTCAGCAAGGTAAGAATAGGATCAAGTTCAGTCCAGCTTTGGGTAGCAAATGGCAGAGGTTTTGAAGTCCAGCTCCCTTGTCCATGTTATGAACTGAAGTGGTGACATCCTGGGTGTGGAGTCTTTGTGAAACACTGCTTGTTTTTTCTGGCTACACAACTTGAATCCTGATCTTTGCCTTTCACCAAGAGATCTTGTGACCTACCCAATAGGTTTTCATCAATTCCTGTCCTACTTAGGCTATTTCATATGGATATTCTTCTCTGCAAAGGTAACACTGACTCATAAAGGGAAAAAAAAAGCATTTTGTACCATAAAAGAATCAGCAAATTCTCTTCTAAAAACATGCATGTAGTGATAATTTGTCCTTTAAAAAAAAGCTAAAATAATGATAGCAAATCAATAAGAGCATTATGTGTGGAGTGGACTGTCGTCTCCTTGCCAAATTAGAGAAACTTCCTTAAAATTTTCTTTCCAACCAGATTATAATGATTCATACTGAGTAACAATGTGTTCGCTAACATGTATTGTTTCACTGAGACATTCTTTTTATCTTATATTATAGCACAGATAGCAATGAAAAGAGCCTAGCACAATAAGGACATTTGTACCTGATAGTTCGTGTTAAATCACCACCTATATACAGAATCAGTGAATGCATGTAATTTTAGTACCTATCTTGTCCGATTGCTTTGAGAAAAAAAAAGAAAAAAGAAAATCCACCGTGCCTGGTGGCCAAGTCTTGTGCCTCTTTATCAGCACATAGAACGGCTCAGAAAATGTGTACGTGCCTCTGCTCTACAGCCAGCTGTTGGCTCCCCTGTGGTGCTTACATTTTGCTTTTAGAGCTTGAGAACAAATGAGGATAGTTTGGCCTTGTTCTTGAACACATAAAACCCACAACATAGCAAATTATTTGGTGACTGCTGCCAGGTAGGGGGTTGTTTTTTGTTTTTTGTTTTTTGTTTTTTCTGTACCAGGAATCAAACTCAGGACCCTTCACTTGGAAGGCAGGTGCAGGAACCACTGAGCTAAATCCCCAGCCCCTGAGCTAAATCCCCAGCCTAAGGGGGTTGTTTTCAAGAAAGGGGAGATGGCTATGGTGAGGACATGCTGTTTGTTCATCTACATCTAGGACTCCTGGTTTACCACCCACTCCCACTGTGCCCCAAGAGAAATCTTTGAAGGTCCCTTGTAACCTGCATGCAGGTTGTGTTCTACCAACAAAGAGCATCAGCAGCAGAAGGAGTGTGGCGGGGGAAGGAGAGAGAAAATTTTATTGCCCCTTGACCTCTATTTGGGATTGGCTTGGAAGTGAATTAGTTCTTCTACTGAAAGCCACACTTCTCTGCTCCTCCTCATACACAGAAAGAGGCTTCCCCGAGGCTTTGAAAGACTTCCTCTCTCTGCCCTTCAGGCCTTAGAATGGTATTTACTTCTCTCTACTACTAACCCCACAATGGTTCTTCATTTCTTTCTTTTACTTTTACCCACACTTATGTTAGATTTTATTATACTCTACGCAATCATACTTTATAAGCACGTACTTATTTCTTCTCTGGAAGATGCATTAATAAGTACCACAAATAATCACAGGAAATGGTATTCAAAATGAATGCTAGCAATTGGGTTGTCTCTATGCTAGACAAATGGATGGCTATCCTTGTATAATGAGAAATAGAACTCTGATAGCCTTTACCATGGCATGATACCATGATTATCAAAGCATCACTGGGTGGCATGGACAGTAGTTAAGTGTTAGGACACATTTCTGGGAAATGTGGTTCCTTGCATTACATTGCCAATAGTAACTGAGAAGGAATTACAATGCAAATTGCTACTATTGACACTACTACAGAGAGTACACGGAGTAAAGAATCAAAATGTGATTGTTAGTCATTCAGCAAAGGAGAAAAGCAAAGAGCCTTTTAAGACTTCTAATGATAGAGGAACATCCACAAGACCTTTATATTTGGCAGTAATGATGCACTCACTTGAAACTTATGTATTGCATTGAGCACCTGACTAGAAGACTACATGACTAGTTCAACTTCATCACATCAAGTAGATGAGTTGGTCTGAATAGAATAAAAATTAGAATACTGAATACTGAGCAATAATGTAATACAGCAGAAAATGTATCAGAAGAATGAGGTGGATTTTCCTGGGAGTTGGGACACTACCCCATCACATGGGGGCATGGCAAGATCTTCCCTGCAGCTTCAATACCCCTGTCTGGGAAAATCAAGGTAGAGGTGATAAGGAGCAGCTAATGTGTGCATTCTACAGTTGTAAACTGTCTCGGAGCCATCAACACACTAACAACTCTACTAAGCTTGGCTTTTGTTGATAAAATTTGATGCAGTAAAATGTGAAGACTTGATGCTCAGTGTAGCAATGGCTTTTGTTTTTGCAGTAACATGCACATAACACTTAGGCTATTTTAAGTGTACATTTTTTGGGCAGTAAGTGCATTTCATTGCTGTGCAATTGGGCACTTCCCATCCCCAGAGCCTGTTCACCCTCCAAACTGAAACTCGGTCATTCACCAGGAACTCCAGATTCCCTTTCCCCCAGGCCTGAGAAGCAGCATTCTGCTTCCACGACTTTGATTACTTCAGATGCCCCTTATGAGTGTAGTCATAGGGTATCAGTCCATGGGAGTCTGGTTTATTTCCATTTAGTAGAATGCCTCCAAGGTTCACCCATATTTCAGTACGTATTAAAATTTCATAATTTTCTAAGGTAGAAAGTATTCTATTGTGTGTATATATATATATATATATCACCTTTAATCATCTATTCATCTGTCAATGCATGTTTCAATTGTTTCTAATTCCTAGCTACTGCAAATAATGCTGCTATGAATGTGGACTTAGAAATGCAAGTTTGAATCCCTGATTTCAATTCTTATCTATATCTATTTAGAAGTTGAATTGATGTATCCTGTGGTAATTTTTAATTTTGAAGAACAACTATTTTATTTTTTCATAATGGCTTCCTCATATTATCTTCCCACCAATGGCGCATAAATTTCATTGAAATAAATTTTTTACCAGACAATTTATCACTGGTCATGTGAAATTGCTAGTGACTTACACAGAGGTAGAGAAGGCCGAGAGTACAGGTGCGGGGACTGAGTTATCGACTTTATGTGGCAGAAATTTCTTTGCTTCTAGACAGTAGGGGGCAGGTAAGTAAAGTGCAGAACCCAAACAGAATTGTGTGTTTAATTTTGGAAAACAAGTTTTGGACCTAGACAATACAAACAAACCTTGGAAGAGAAAATAGGTACAACCTCAAGGAGAGTTTTGCTTTCCTTCCCTTTATCCACAGAAGGCTGATTTTTATGTGGCATTCCCTAGGTAAAATGGTCACTGCTCCGGCAGGATGGCACAGGGGCTCTGTATTCTTACAAACGTTCCTCAGAATATTCTAACTCTCATCCTCTCCCCCAGGAGAGTTTGGAAATAACTAGAATCAGTATTGTTCTCCTGTTATTAATTCCCAAACCCCGGATCAGGAAAGATGTTGACTCTCTGCTTTGAAGAACACAAGGACAACCCCTAAGGTTGTTCCCTTGTCCCCATGGCTGTGTCTTGGTTCGAGATGTCAGTGGTGTGAGTGTCTAGCCTGCTGTCATTCTCACAGCCTGACAGGGAATAGGGCTGCCAGAGTAGAGCTGACATTCAGACTTGGAGCAGCTTTTGCGTCCAGGACAATAGTAATCCATATCTGGCTCACCAGCTGAAATCACAGTGTGAAGCCCGTGCCTCGGTTTCTCCCCATCTGAGTTCTGCCTACCATGCTCTCTGGTCTGTGACACCTGAGGGAGACGAGGATGGTAACTCCCATCACTTCCCTGTGCACAAGCTCTCCTGGTGCTCAGGGCAGTCACCGAGCCTTTTCACACTCCCTAGGCCACAAACCAGTCAGGCATTTAGGGAGTGGCACATGTCCATCTCCGAGGGCTTTGGAAATCATACACCTGCACCATCAAATAACCCTTCCCACAAGAGTCCTTTCTTGCTTCCCTCGGCTTGGCGACATCAAGCTCTCAACTTGCTGAAGGAGCCAAGGACATGCTCTGTGCAGAGGGTTCTGCTCTTCCTGTTCACACACCGCTCCTCATGGGTCCATTCCACTAGCTCGGCTGCAGCCAGCGCTCAAGACGTCGCCCTCAATATGCAGTGGCCAGTTCTGAGCAGTTCTGGAGCAGATCTGGAAGCTGGTAAGGTAGAGGCCTGCTGATCCCAGTACTCAGATGCCTTGCTGCAGGAGGATTGCCAGTGTGAGCCCAGGCTGGGCAATTTAGTAACTTGGAGCAGCATATCTTGTTTTTTGTTGGGTTTTTTTTTTAATTTCAAAAGGGCATGAGGTGAGGAGGAAGCTCAATACAAACAGCCTGGGCCACATAAGAAAAAGAACAGATGCAAATTGACTACAAGTTTCTTTGTTGTGTGTTTATGCTTCAAAATGTGAAATCATAAGTTTATCACATTTATCTTTTACCTTTTTCTGCATATTCCAGATAAGCATGTGTTTTGTAACTAGTTTTGTGAACAGAACACAAAATTCTATTTGACTGACTCACTGACTCACTGACTCATTGACATATCCATTGTACTGCATATCCATTGTAGTGGGGAGTAAGAGCCCAAAACCATAGGAAACTAAGGCAAAAAGGCAAAGGGGTTTATATCAAAATGCCATATCACCACAATACAAGACACACAAATTTCCACTACTTCCTTGATTAAAATTGAATTTAACTCCCCTGATATATTTGGATGCCTAAATAATAAGCAATACAAATCTGGGTTTATTTTCTTGTAGTTTCTGATTTTTAAATCCTAATCTATAAACTTACTAATGCAAAACAGACTGGATAAATGTTTCCCCCTGAGGTAATGTTTCATCTGCTCCCACTGAAGAGACTAAACTTAGTAGCTGATGGCTACTTTAGTTTTCCATCTGGAAAAATATCTTCATTTTATCATAAATGCAAGCAAATCATTCAAACATTGGGCCAAGTTTTCGTATTTAAAACTTGAATCTTCTATGGTTGATCATGCTTGTAATTCTAGCTACTTGGGAGGCTGACAGAGGGGAATATCAAGTTTGAGTGCATTAATATAGGGTAGACCATCTTAAAAAGGAGATATTAAAACGTGTAGTCTTTATGAATTGTGTAATAGCTCACATTTTGCTATTTATCAGAGTAATTTCTCATGGAAAAGCAACTGTGTTTGTTATTAACTGGAATTGTTTCTGGAGTGTTCACCAACATTTCAATCTGCCTTGGGAGTGATTATGCATAAGCTGTGAAGATTCAGCTGGCCTGACAGAAAGATGAATCCTTCAAGCACCAAAATGAAGCTTTATGAATTTGTCTGGAATCAATGCAATCATTTTTCTCTTCATTTTCAGACAATGAAGATTAAAGAAAAGAAATTTTCAGGCAATTCTCCTGGGTATGACCCAGATGGTATGATCAAGATTAACCTCAAAGAGCCAAATATCTTTCAAATTCACTTTGTACTTTTATGCAAAGGCGACTAGCAGTAAATAAAAGTTACTGATATTCAAATCTTTAATATACTTCTTTTGGTAAATCTTAAAGAGATAAAACAAGAAAAGACATTCTGATTCCTGCCCAAATGAAGGGATGAAGATTATACTTGTCACTGGCCATATTTCTTCCCTTTTCTCTTTCCTCCTCCAGTAAAATACCTAATGAATATTAAAACCTACTGAGCTTTCCATACAAAAGACTATTTTTGATCTTTTTGATGTCAGCAAAATCATGAGATTTATAATTTTATCTCTACAGGCAGACTAACTTGGATGGAAATCTCGATTCCATCCATTACCTGCTGTGGATTTAGAAAGTAATTTAATCTGTCATTTTAATTTCCTTATGTGAAAAGCGATAATATGCTCAGAAACTTTTGGGCAAAATTATTCCTGAGATTTTATGTGCATTTTATAAGTCAATGCATATCTATATGTTAAATTCTAAATAAATTGTAGCCGTGAATATCTATCACCATCTTTAAAATCTATCTTCACTGTTGCTCATCTCTACAAACTCTTGACTTTTTCTAGCACTATTTATTCATACATATATTCATGCATTATATTTTCAAACAATTCATAACTTCCTTGATAGCAATAACTGAATTCTTATGTTTACTTGTTATACTATTAGAGTACAAGAACACAAAATGTATCAGTTTCCTATTGCTTCTCTATAAATTATCACAAACTTAGCAGTTTAAAGGGGCACATTTTTTCTCCTGTGCCATGCGAGTTCAGAAACCCAAATTGAGTTTTCCTAGATTGAAACAAAGGTGTCAGAAGGGGCAAAATTCATCCAGGCATTAGGGGAAAAATAATTTTTCTTGCTATTTCTACTTCCACGTTGAATCTCCTGCTTTTCTTGAGCAGTGGCTCTTTCCCTCATCATCAAGGACAACACTATAACATTGTCACATCTTTTTTATTCCCTCTTGATAACATCTCATCTCTTCAGTAGTTAAATCTTTCTTTCAGTTGTGCCCTGATTTAAATCCCCATTTCCCATATTAAACAAGAAAAAAAAACATTTACAGGGTCTGAATATTAAAATGTAGATATCTTTGAGGAACATTATTCTACCCACAGGTATCCACATGTTGGTCTGCAAAGATCCATTCTTCATGCAGAATGCAGTAACCCTGCCTAGACAGCTCTAAAAGTCTCATGGGGTTACAAAATAATTGGTAAGGCCTAAATCTCATTTAAGGTTCATAACCCCCCAAAATCGGAAACATCATACAAATAATCTAAATCAAGAGACTTGGAGTCATTAACTCCAACACGAGGAATATGGTTTGAGGTATCACCACATGAATCAGTGACTTTGTCCTCAACTTTCAGTGTTTCAGATTCTGGGCTTAGCTTTCCTCCCTAACTAACTTTAAAGCACTCTTCTTTTTTTTTAAATGTACCCAGCATTTGCCACTGACTGGATTCACCAACTTTATTTCCTGCTAAAACTTTAGGAAGTAATACAGTCTTCTTTCATTGTGTTCTATGCCTGTCCTTTCAGTAAAATCTAGAAGTATTTCTGCGGATAAAACATTCTCAAAAATCTTGTTGCTTCCCTCTGTTGGCCATGCAACTTTCTGTCATTTAGGAGGCTTCTTCCTGTATAGCCAGGATTCTGCTAAGGAGTCTGGGGGGAGACACAAGTCGCCTCTCCAATCTGCTGAGCAGTAAGAAAGGAAGCTGCAGGCACGTGGCCTTTTCCCCAGAGCTCCCTTCCCCTACAGCCAACCTGCTAAGATTTCCCAGAGGTAGACTATGGATCTCACCTTACCTTCTTGCTCTGCTTTGTTTTATTTGAGTTCATTCAATGTATTTGTTTCCTCTTTGGTTTTGCATAGGTAGACAAAATAAAAGGCAGCACTTTCAATACTCTTCTTTACAGTCTCCACATTAAATATCTAAGTTCATTGCCTATAATTTCTTCTTTGTACATAGCTGTAGGCCCCAGCAGCTGAGATTTTCACCATTATGTCATCAGTGTCTCTATTTCTCTAGTTTTCTATTGCATGTTTCCCATATAGTTCCAGTTCATCAGCAAGAGTAACATTGACATTTATTTTGCTACAGTGTTCTATTTCAGAAAATTTAGGTATTTGCTAAGGCAATATAGGCTTTTTATTATGCTATTCACTTCCTTCTTTGAACTTACCAGTAGAGCTTTTAAAATCCATATTTCTACAGCACATTATAAATATCTGCATCAACATTGAGAGGCATGGGTTAATCTGAATGCTAATCTTCCCCACATTGCCAAATTTATTACCATAAAACAACTGGCAGTAATTCACAGAATACAAGATTTCATGACCTTAACAAAAAAAAAAAAAAAGATTTTACTACATTTAAATAACAAATGGTCAATTAATATCATACTATTACAAGTAAAATATATAATTATTAAATTTATAAGTTGCATGTACCTTTTTATCTGTAATTTTTGGGAAAGAGACATGAGTACAACAAGTGTACAATTATGTATAATTACATGCAGTATGTTTGTGCATATGTGTGTATATGCAGACATTCTGTTGTGCCTCATTGCTGAGGTTAAAACACTGTGATCTTTTGTAATCCATTATATTAAACATATAATGCTTTCTATGATATGGGCTATCTTTCTTGCTTCTCTAAAAGGATTACTTCTGTATGAATAAATCCAGTACAAGCTCAGATTAAATATATCCAGCATTTTCTCACTACTTTTCTGTGAAGGAGAAATCCTGGTTGAGTACTCTTCATAAATTCCTGTAGTTTTTCAACTTTATTATCACAGACAGCATCATAAGTTAACAATCTGCTGTTAACTTATCAAGCTCACCCATTTTTATTCTAAGACACCAAGGGCATGGTATATATTTGTCTCAGGTTTGTCAGTGAGATCAGTCAGAATGTCACAATAATTAGCTTTCAGTGATTTTTGATGTCTGGGAAAAAGAAAAGTTGATTTCTTTAATCAACCATTAGCTATTTCAAGACATACAGGTTTAATAACTATTATGTGCTTGGCACTATGTAACTCTTTAAGATGTTGTACTTAACCAAGGACACAAAAATCTTTGTCATAATAATTTAATTGCATAATATATTAAGGTATGGAAAAATGAAAAATTGTAACACATAAAAGGTAAATTTAAATTTTGAGGACAATAGTTAGGAAAGTCTTGTTTAAAAATACAATATTAGAGAAAACACCTAAAGGATTTAGGCTACAGAACTATGGAAAATTCATATATTGGAGATTTTACAAAGAATGATGTGCTAGTGCCAAAAATAAATAGGTCAGAGATGTGGCCATATATTTAATGTGCTGAAAGTCATTAATTATGATGGCTTGGAACATTTGTTCAGGCTGGTTGTGTAACTCTCTCTGACCTCATTGTATAATTACATGGGAAGGCAGGACCTTTACAATCTAATCCACAAAGACACTACGGACAACTAGAAAGCCTCATGGTGATCCAGGCGTGGAGAGGAAACACCCTCTTCAGAACTGATGAACAATCTTTCACCTCACATGGCTAATGTGTGAACCTTCTGTACCTGCACTGACAATGATTTCTCCTCAGGGAAATCAAGGAGACTTCTGAATTAGCATGAGTGAAAAGAAGCATGAAACCATCTGCTACAATTCATTCTTTGGGGAGAAACTCTAAACAAATTGAACAGGAATACAATGTCTGTGCAATGTCAACGTGTCTGAAGCACAATGTGTGTCCTCTTCTCTGAGAGTCGTGAAAATCCACAACTGGCTTCCTATAGCAGGAAATGACATGATTTACCTTTTCCACCTCATGCTGGCTGCTGTACGACGAATACACAGTCCATATGGTTAATGGAAGCAATTTGGCAGTTTGTACCCAGATACTTAAAATAGTTACTAATGAAGAGGTAATGTTTCTGTCTCTAGAAATTTATTTCAAAGGAACAAGAAGAGACTAAAATTTTCATAAAATTATGACCTTATATGTTATTTTGATAGAGAAACTGGAAAAGACAGGAATCATTTAGTGGACACATGATTTCAAATATAGTAAATATAAATGGAATACTGCACAGGAATTAAAATATGTGTTTTCAAGGAAAAAAGAGAATGTGAAAATGATCATATGTACATATCAGTAATTCTGTATATAAAACACACCACGTAGATAAACCCAAATATACTTAGATATGTATATTACCTTTATAGCTTGGATTTGATGTCCTTCAAAAATTGTAAGTTAAAGGATGGGCTTTTGGATTATTTTTTTCAGGGGGAATTGTGAGTGAATCATGAAGGCTGTAACTTCATCAAGTGGATTGATCCACTGATGAGATCATAATGTGATGGCTTTATTTGAAAGGAATGAAAACAGGAGACTTGGCCGAAATGAAGGACACGACCATGGCCTTGGAGACTACAGCTATCCACAACACTATCAAATGTGGCCCTTAGCCCTTTCTGCTCTTCTTGATTGCCAGAATGTGAGCAGATCTGTTTCACCATTCCTGTTTGTGATGACTTTCTGCCTCTCTTCAGACCTACAACATGGAATCAGCCAACGATGGAATGAAATCTCAGAGACCATGAGTCACAGTAAACCTTTCCTCCTTTAAGCTGTTTGTGGAAGGTATTTTGTCACGATGATAGAAAACTGATGACTACAATGTGTTCAGTAGCTATGTACATTTCTGGATGTGCACACGTAAAACATTGTTTCTCTCTACATACGCACTAGCACACACAGACACACAAATTCACAGAGTAGATGAAATCTAATTTGAATTTTGTGATCATTACTTTTATTTTGTAATTTTCCATGGCTTTCTAATATTATTTCTAGGTAATCTTAAAAAGTCTATCCTAATTCCACTAATTAGCAGCATGCTTTACATCAATTCAGTTTTTAGATTGAATTCTAATGTTGATAGAAAACTTCATTGGTAAGAAAGATTTAATATATACAATTAATTTATTTTGTAATCATGATAGAATTTTACTTGTCTGTTTGTAGATGCTCAAAAGATATTCTGCAGGCTAACTTCCCCTGAATGGAAGATAGGCTAAATTATATATTTATATATTTTTATAAATTATATATATTTATGTATATATAAAACTTGTACATTTATAGTCCAGTGACATCCTCATATTTGCAAGGACACAATAACAAGTCTGAATTTTTTTTTTTGCTTAAATTCTTTTATTGGTACATTTTAGGTAATACAATACATTTACATCTATCATTGGGTGCTTGTACGTGTACATGTTGTATCTTGATTCTTATTTTTTCCCCATTCCCTGTCCTCCCTTCACCCCCTCCACCCTTCCCTATTTACAAACACTTTATTTCCATTTTTTCCTGTTATCATGATTTCTCCTTTCCCTTCTTTCCTTTCCCCTTCCCCTCTCACCACCCCTACCCCTTTGAACCTTTTCTTCCTATTTCATATTATCAATTATTCATTTTAATCATTTTAACCCTTACTTACACTTTCAGTTTCTCACTCCAGAGAAACTATTTGGTATTTACACATGTGTGTCCTATTTATTTCACTTCAGAGTATGGCCTCAATATGCATCCATTTAGCTATAAATGTCTCTAGTTTCTCATTCTTTATGGCTCAGTAGTACTCCATTTTATAAAAAAAGCACATCTTTATCCAGTTTCTAGTTGATGGGCACTTGGGCTGTTTCCAAGCTTTAGCTATTACAAACTGTGCCTCTATAAACATGGATGCACATATATCTCTGTGGGATGATTCTTTTAATTCTTTGGGGAAGATCCCCAGCAGGGGAATAGCTGGGTCAAATGGGATCTTTAGCCCTAGTTCTTTGAGATATCTCCATACTGATTTCCACAGTGGTTGCACCAATCTACACTCCCACCAACACTGGAGAAGTGTTCCTTTCTCCCCACACCCCCACCAGCATTTCTTATTGGTTGATTTCTTGATAGCAGCCATTCTTTCTGGGGTGAGGTGGAATCTCAGTGTTGTTTTCATCTGCATCTCTCAAATGACCAGTAATGTTGATCATTTTTTCATATATTTATTTGCTGCTTTTACTTCTTTGTCTGAGAAATGTCTGTTCATTTCAGATGCCCATTTTTTAATTGGGTTTTGAATTTGGGGGAGGGGCTGATTTTTTTTTTGTTCTTTATATATTCTAGATAGTAGTCCTTTGTCTGCGGTACAGCTGCTAAAACCTTTTTCCCACATTGTAGGTTGTCTCTTAGCTCTGTTGCTCGTTTCTCTTGCAGTGCAGAAGCTTTTTAATAAGATGAAATCCCAGTTGTTGATTCTTTCTGCTAGTTTCTGTGCTGTTGAGGTTTTGTTCATAAAGTCTTTTCCTATGCCAATGTCTTCAAGCGTTCTACCTAACTTATCTTCCAGCAAGTTTAGTGTTTCTGTCTTAATATTTAGATCTTTAATCCACTTTGATCTTAGTTTATGCACTACTCTGATTTAAGCAAACTAAACCCACTGATAATATTTTATTTCCGTAACTCCAAAAATGAAAACTCAGAGCTCACACTATATGTCCTTGCCAACCAGCAAGATCAATGATGATATTATTCTAAATATTCACCACTTTGGCTCCTTCAACCTTGTCCAATAAAATTACCATTGCGACGCTGTCACTTGGTTAACTACTTTGTCTAAGGAAGTCAACATTTCCAGAGATTCAGAATCACGTAAATTAATTTCACATAACTGCAAAACTTAGTCCTTTATATGCTTTTAACAAGCATAGATTGTTATATTTTTCTGCAACTTAAGATTTCTATAGTAAACTGGCTAAATATCCAAGTTCCTAAACACCGAAGATTGGTTTGAGGCAATTTCTCCTTCCACGGCAAAACATAAACACTCAGTGAAAGTTAATGTAAAATGTCTTAATTTGTATTCTGGAATTGACAAAAGGTGGAGAGAGATTGTCATGTGACCCAAGGTCCCTGCTCTTCATGTGGTCATGGGGAGTCCCAACTCTATAGTTCCTGGATGAGCTTGGATGCCTCCATTCTCCCAGGACCCTGAGCTACTTCTGTCTTCTACTTCTCTGCCTCGGAGTCCCAGGGGCCTCCTCTGTGGCAGCTGGAGCTCCCTCTGCCAGCTGAGGCTGCGGGCTTGGAGGGTGCTGTCCACAGGATGTTCCATCTGTCACCCGCTGGCTGGGCTGGGGAAGGAGCAGGAGCGCCTCGGTTTGGCTTCTTCCACAGGGCTTTGGGTCCTCCCCAAGTCTGAATTTGAACCCAGTAGCCACTGTTGTAGAGTGAACTCTATAATGGTATCTTATGGGTTTCTTATAAAAATAGGGGTGTCTATAGATTTTTTCTAATTAATTCACATAAACTGAATCCCATAAACTTTGCAAAAATTTCTTCTAATTTCTCAGAGTAATTAGCACAACGTCCAGTGAAGAGCATATAGCCAGACAGAAGTGCTTTTAGTACTGCATCTCAGCATGTGTGTGTATGATTAGTTTCAAATGCCAATCACTGGGAAGTATAGATCAGAACATCCATGGACCCTATACACACATAAGAAACTGTCTCTGTCGAAGGATTACATTGTTATTATAGTTACTATTTACAACAAATATTTTATACAGTAAATGATTATACACTCAAAGCCTACTTAGGAATAGAGGAGGATGTTAGATTGTGAAAAAAGTAGTGAAATTATATATTTCTGAAGAGTGTGTGAAAAGACTGTTTATGTGCATTTTTCCTGTTAAAAGTCACCCTCTATTACTGTTTCATCTGATGTTCCAGAAAAGATAATACAGATTTGTCCTGCAGAACACTGTAAACACAACCTGATAGGTGATGCTGGTTGTAGCTCAAAGGATCAGAATGGATAAGAAAGTTGTCAGTAAATGCTAGCCTGGGAGGTTTCATTTAGGAACAGGGATTCTCTCCATCGGCAGTTGGACTAGAGGTCCTGTGTGTTACTTTCTGGCAGAAAATGCGTGTAGAATCTGCCTATATGCTAGACTTTCCAGAAAACTGAGATGAAGGGTAGTGGGCTACTTAATTTGATCAAGGAAATTTCAAGACAGCTGCCAGGCTGTGGCTGCATTCAGCCAGAATCATAGCAAGAACTAAAGGCAAAAGGCAGAGTAGAAAAAACTTGAAAATAATAAATTTTGGCACTAGAGGAATCATTTGTATAAAGTAGGGGTCCAAAGAGGTGAGATTATTGATGTAATTAGCACCATTATAAGGAAACAAAATATTTCACACAAGGATTAAAAACAAGAAAGAAAGAAAAAAACTGGCCAGACCACACCCATTCAAGGTTTCAGGGTGCAAATCTGTACTCTTTGTTTGAGAAGAATTTCTGGGAACCTCTGCTCAAGAAAGAGACCCTATAAAATTGGTTCTCCAAGACTCATTTCACTGATGCTTAGCCATCTGAGGACTCAGAGGGTGCTATGAGCACTGTCCAAGGGGACCTGCCTCTGTCTTCGATGACAGCTCTCCTTGGCACCATCACTAGTATGTCGGTTTTACTGGCAGGCAGAATGCAAGAGTTGTGGGATCAGAGAGGCCTCCATCCAATCTAAAAGGTAGACAGTCAAGCAAGTAGCCTCTGAGAGGGAAAAAACCCAAGCTATGGGAATGAACCCCAAGGCAATGTGGAGACTTGAAAAAGTCAGGGGTGCAAGAGACATGAACTGTTGGCCTAGGACACTTTTAGGCAATGAGTACAGCCACACCAATTAAGAGGTCAGAAAGGCTGCAATCAGCAAGACAATAGGGGTAGAGCTACTGAAGAACTTTGGAATTCACATTTTCCCCCAGATGCCAGATGCTCAATACAGAGCTGCAGAATTTAATGGTTTTTCTTGTTCAGATTTGTTCTTCATATAATTGGTCCAATTCTTATCTGTACTCCTATTCCTCCCCTTTATAACAGGAATATTTACTCTGCTAGTATACCTTGAGATTATGTAATTTTTCTTTATTTTTACAGAGGTTCACAGTTAAGATTTGCCCTGAGTCTCAGGAGAGACTTTGATTTAGATTTTCACAAAATCCTGAAATTGTTGAGGCTGTAGAAGTCATCACTGCTTTTCCAATTGTCCACAGAATAGTTGCATTACATTAGTGGGAACTCTAAGCTTGCTACTGTGTGTATTTTAGATTGAGTATAGTTTAAGGAGTGGTGTTTGAGTATGAAGGTGATAGGGTTTGCGATGTGGTGGTCAGGGTGCAGTGCCAACTGATTGGCTTTGGGACCTACCCTGGAGGTTGGAAGAGCATATATCTTGCTATGTATGTGAAGGTCTGGGAAGTGTGGCCTTAAGGACCACATCTGATCACTGGCCTTGTGTCTCTGGCACTGTTCCCCTATTCTGCTTTCCAAGCACTCAAAACTGAACAGATTTTTTTTTGTTTGCCATGCTTTAGTGCCATGATGTTTCTGATGTGAGTCAACCTCCATGGAGAGGGACTTTGAACCCAGTGCTATGTTAATTATGTGCTCCTTGAAGCTGTTGGTGTGGGTGCTGTGTCCCAGCCAACAAAAAGTTGATTAAAACAGGTTGTCATTAAAGGAAATGAGATGATGCATGATAATTGCTTAGCGTATACAAGATTTTGATATTGAATGAAAACTATGACTTTATTTAATAAATTTAAAACATGCTAAGTATGTAATACATAAGTTACATTTTGTGTTAAAATGTAATTTTAGTTTTTCACCACTAAATTCTTATACATAATGGTAACATTTTCAGTGACAGAATAAGTTAAATATCATCATGTATTTTAATATAATACAGAAAAATCCTCTGATGATATTTAAACTTTAAAGCCTTAAGACTAAAATTTAAAGTAATGGTTTCTTCATTTACATTAATTTATTTTCATTAGGAAATGGTTAACTTGTATGCTATGGTTTGTGTTTAGATGCCCCCGACAAACCTCATGTGGTCATAGGTGGGTTTTTTTCAGAGGTGGCTGGATGTAGAGTGTGTGACTCTGGGGTTGATTCATGGCACAATGCTAGGCTCAAGGGCAATAGGATTAAGTGCGTGAGTGCTACCTGCCCTAATTAGCTTGGACAACATATAAGCTATGGAAAGAGCTGTAGTCATTCCTTGCTTGCTTTACTACCTGCTGTCCTCTGTGAACTGTTTCTCCTCTGTGATACCATCCTGCCTTGGAGCCTGCCAATTATGGACTGAAACCTCTACAAACTGTGAGCTAAATAAACCTTTACTCCTTTAACTTTGGATGTTGGGCATTTTGTCTCAACCACAAGAAAAGTAACTAAGACATTGTACAAATCAACATTTAAAAAACTAAAATTTACATCCATCAACATGAATTACTCAATCTAGATTTATGCTGATAAGAATGGCTCAGTAAAAATGAGTAAGTTTCTAAATGATGGTAGGATAAATAAAATCAAATGCATTCAAATAGAAAGTTTTATTCTATATGTATTTTTATTAGTGAGACAATTGTTTCCTTACTTGTTATACTTTCAAAATGGAAGATAATAAGGACAACTTTATTAAAAAGGCCTTAAATGGACTATGCCTCTAGTGTCCTAGATTTCAAAACTCATATGATGGAACTGGAATCCTCATTCTAGGTGAAATATGGGATTCATGTTGTTATATCTGTTATGGATCCATGTATGTCCCCACAATGTTCATATGCTGAAATTCTAACTTCTACTGCATGAGAATATGAATTTTTTGCCAATGTATTTGTAGATGTAATAGGTTAAGAAAAGGCCATTCTTCATTGAGATATGCCCCTAATCTAATGGAAATTGAGTCCTTATACACAGGGGGATTTGAACACAGACCCTCACATAGTGAGTCTGCCATGTAAAAACTACAGTTATGCTATCATGATCCAAGTAGTAAAAGTTAGAAAAGGAGCCAGAAAAATTTTTTTGCCTCTTTTAGAGGAAGCATAGCCATCCTGAAACCTTGATCTTGGGTATCTAGCCTTCAAATTTGGAGACAATAAACTTCCATTATTTAATCTGTTTAGTTTGTATTGTTTTGTAACAACAGCCTTAACAAACCAATACAGCTTCTCTGGACCTTATTAGCTTTCTTCCTCCATCCTATTTTACAATCTATCAGATATTTTTCTGTTTAATAACACTGGGAAATGTGGCTTCACTCATTTTCCATATCAAATATAGTGTGTATTTATAAAGGAATTTATTTTAGATTTAAAACCCATTTCCTGTAAATCAAGATGACCTGAAGCAGCTTTGCAATACAAACACTATGTAAAATGGGCAAGGAGAGAGGGAAGCATAGATAAAAACAAAGGAGAGTGAGCTCATACTTTTCCACCTGGGGAGAGACTAGTTTGGTTCACATTAGCAACCCATGTTACTGTTTTCTGGCAAAAAAAAAAAAATGGATACAGCTGAAAAAAACATAGGTTTTTATGATCTGACTTGCAAACATGATTCAATTAATCTTGGTTTATAGGAAGAAAAGCTGAAATTTCAATAGGTCCTGGTGGGATTTTGGAATAAAACTCATAACTACTTAATCCTCAACTACTTTCCTCTGTCCTATTGTTTCACAAATTTAATGCCTGGGAACTATGGTAATAATAATTGCTTCAGTGCATATATTTTTCCCAAGGCATTAAACTGTTGCCTGTAATTATATTCATTATGGGCATCAACACCAGGAGCCCCAAATACCTCCTGTTTATCACAGATCTGGACATATACATCAACCTTGCTCTGGGAAATAGTAGAAAAGTTCATGAACAGATAAACTATGCTATAATTCCATTAAAGACAACAGGCCCAGGCTGCCCCAGACCTGTCTGTCTGTAGAGCTTATGTACATATCTTATTTATTAACATAGTAAACATTGCCAAAGAAAGAAATAGAAATTTCACAGGTTTAAGGATTTAGAAAGATGGCAATTTACTCAAAGCACTTTTTATAGAGAAAATTCAAATGCAAGCAAAGTATTTTAAAGTATTTTTGAATACCCATGTGTCCATTAACCAGGTTTCATAGTCTTCATAACTCTACCACTGCTGCTGCAGCTATACTACCACACTCCATTCTCCCCATCTGAGTATTTCCATAACCTCTTATATATTAAAAAGATTGTCTAAAAGTCAAGTACAAAGCAGTGTGAATAGAATTGTGGAATTTATTTAGATTATACCAGGAAAACTGTATTAAGACATTTAGTACATTGAGGAGGTGAGGGATTTTTAGCAATGTTGTTGAAAGTTGTTTGCTACCCATATGATGCAGTATCTCCACAATAGGGCAGCTAGCTCCTGATAGATATCAGTTCATTCCTATAATTGATTCTGAAAAGATCTTATTCTCAATAGAAGTCTCTGTGAGAATATTTGTTTTACTCATTTCACAATGGGTTTATTTTTATCTAACCTGCAAGTTTAGATTATTCTTACTTCTGGCTTCTGGGGAAAACAAATATCAAGCTGATTTTAAAGTGATAACAAAAGACCAATTTTCTTAATAGAAAGACAAGTTGATAAAAATGATGTTTTGCTGCTGAACTAGAATTCCCATGCATTTTTTAATGCATGTACATATTCATATTTTGGGTCCATAAAAATTGACAGTTTTTATCTAAAAATCTTCTAACTCCTGAACAATTGAGAAGTAGATATACCACCAAGCTCCTGTATGCACATAGTTACATTTTAAGACCTGTCTGTGACTGCCCTAATAAATTTGATCCATGATAGATTGTTGCTTAAAGATCTGATTTGTAAGGTGTTTCATTTGTCTGGAGAATATACTATTCTTGATCTTTTGAGACTAGCAGTTTCATCTTTCATGATCAATTACTCTAAGGCCATTGTCAACAAATCTGTAACTAATCACATGAAATGAGACATAATTAATACATTCTTTAAAACACTATGAATACATTATCGTGCAATAGCTGTGATTGCTCTACTCTATCAGAGTCTCTGATTATAATATCCTCCTGCTCCCAGTGTCTGCCTCCAATTTTGCTGATAGATCACCATGCTGCCTAATCTTTTCATCCAGGTGAGGTAATAAATGCAAAAAAAAATGAAGTGGAGATGGGATTTACTTTTGTTTCCTATATAATTTCCTTTTATTCTCTCCATTTTCTCTCTTCCAGATCTGATGATTATGTTAAAATGGCAAATATTCAGTAATTCAAAGCAGAATGCTGGTGATCATGGGAGGCGAAGGGGAATTTATACTATTATTATAGTTGCAGAAACACGAAATGCCCTTCTCCCTAAACTCCGCCTTTCTAATACTAAGCACTGCTCCTGTGTTTCTCAGTCAGTTAGGTTACCCTTATGCATAGACTGAAAGCTTTCCCCGATGTGCGGAAATACATCACTTTAACAGAGCAAGGAATTAGCAGTAACTTGCAGTTACAAACCACGGCTACCATTGTGTGTTGTGGTGATTTTATCTACACACTGTTCCATCCAACCTGATGCCCAGGATAAGAAAAACACTAAACTGAATCCCCAGTCAGACATATAATCATTTTTAAATCTTTTACCTTGAAATCAAAATATAGCAATTGTCTTGCCCAGTTGTAAAATATTCACTGGATTTTTTGGTGTAGTCACTACAAACTAAAATAATGTATGTGCCAGTATAGAATCTGAAAAATAAGAGTAGGGGCATGGATGATAAATTCAGCCTCATGACAAATGGTTCAATTTAGGAAACAGTGTTGACCTATATATGATTTTTCCCCTTCAAAGTACTATTTGGAAGCTTCCAGGTCTGTCATATAGAAGCTCCAAAAGTCTGACTGCACTCATCTTCCAAGGCTATTTTATAGAAGACTAAAGGTTTGATTGCTGAACTTAAATAATGAATCTGTCAATCAGTTGTATCAGCTTGGGCAAAGGATATAAACCTTTCCCTTGTACTTCCTAACTAAATATTGAGGAAAGAACTGGCCCAGACAATATGAGTTTATCTCCAAACAGGAAGTTCAACATGACTTATGCTGGAGCATTGGACAAGCTCACAATGACATTCTTTCTTTAAGAACATTATCTTACTGGAAAGATCCTGAAAAGTATGAGCCTACACCTAAGGACACAGATGATTTATAGCTGATTGGCAAAGATATTCTAAGAGCTCTAGAAATGTGTAACTGAACCCATGACATTAGTGAAAGGAGTTGTACATAATATATGCATTGAGAAGTGAATTCTATTTATCAGAAAAACAAAACAAAACACGGGAGTAAACAAATAAAAAATTTTAAATGTATCTTTAAAGGGGAAAGATAGTAAAGGGAGAAAATATTTCTCAGAGCTCTTCCAGCTTCTGTTTTAATAGATAATAGGAGTTTCAACGTGGACTTCTAGAGATATTTCAGTCTCTTAAAAATAAATTTGGTGCTGCAAAGCTGATGTCTAGACTATGATAAATACTCAACCCATGTGCATATCAACAGAACTATAGTTCCACAGACCCTGTGTCAGATCACTTGCTGTATGAAAGAGATGTATAGAAAACACATATGTTACATTAATGATCAAAACTCAGGATTTAGTCTTTTATGAGAAACAAAAGAAATTATTTGTATAAGCAGATATTCATGTTAAAAGTAATATTATTTACTGAGAAGGAAGGATAATCCAAAAATATATTCATACAAAAGAGGACAGGGTTTAGGACATAGGCAGTGACCTTCCTTAGCCTTCAGGCAAAAATGAACTAACAAAATAAATTTTTAATATGAACATTAGCAGAATAGAAAATTATAGCCACTTACACTCAAAATGAAGAAACCTCTAAAATCAGCTGGAGAACACATTCTAAGCTTTTAGTAAGTAATGTTCTGTCATGGTTGTTTCCATTTGGTTTTAAATGTTAGACAATAAAATTCCACAGATAAATGGTCATTGTAAATAATAATAAACAAGTTTGCTTTGGGAAGAATCTATATAGGTTATTGATTGTATAACTATGCTAATACCTGAGAAGTATGTTAGATATTTTACTCTCATAAATACAAAAAAGAAGCAAATATTTTACCTTGGGTATCAAAAATATTTGGATTCAAATTCACTGCTAAGTGTACAGGTTCATTTTAACAAATTGAGTAGAAATACAAATATGTGCATTCATTTAGTATATTTACTATATATAATGCATTTCATTTCTTGTTACAGGTTTCAAGGAAACGTCTATCAATCCTGGAGTAAATGGGAACCTCACTAATATGAATTTTGTTGATGTTGTTGTTATTGACTTTCTAAAATTTAAACTTTTCTGTGATAAAATTGTGCATGTACCATTTTCTCCCTGAGGAATGTTTCTTGATCACCTAAATTCTTTTTCTTTTGTACCGGGGATCGAACTCAGGTCCTTGAGCTTGCACAGCAGGTGACGAAACCACTGAGCTAAATCTTCAACCTTTGATCGCCTAAATTCTTAATATGTTTTCCTCCTGTCTAAGCTGTGTTGAGGTAATAAGAATGAGTATTTGAAGTCTTCTCAAATTGTAGCTCCATTACTTCTTTGTGATTGAGAGATGATTTATGTTGTCATTTTTAAAATATCACTTAAACATCTCACAGAGTCTGATGTTAAAAAAATGCCTACATTTTCCGTAGGTAAATATCTAGTCTTCTTTGTCCTACCCTGATCTTAGAATCAAGGGCTGAATCAAATGAAGCACAGGGGAAATCGTGCCAGCTTCTCGGGGAGCTTTGTATAACTGATAGGTGGCAGCCACATCACAAAGCTCTGTTTGCATTTAGAGGGAAATGGATAAAAATGCTTGGGCACTTTCAGAACTTCCTTTCTCCAGACATCTCTGAATTAATTAAAATATATAAAAAAACCAGTGGTGATTTCTCTTTTTTGTTTGTTTGATTCCTTACAAATGAATCCTAAGTATACAGCAATACCTATTATAATTGTTTTCCTTTTAATGCTTGAACAAATATGATTTAAAAATAGAATCATTTCAATTAGTAGGAGAAGAAACTTTAAAATAAAACTGAGAAAAATCTCAGTTAATAATAATAAACTTAAAGGCTGTTTTTGTAGACCTCAAATTATGTACAGAGCAAATATTTCAAAGGCTTTAGGCATTGAGATGATAGATGAACATTTAAGTCTCCATGTGTGACAAACAGCTAGTAATGAAGCTATCATTTAGTTTTGAAACATTTCCCATGTTCACTCATCTTTAAATTTAAGTAATCACTAGTACTCATTACACAAGTAAAATAAAGTAAGATGATTAAACAAAAGAGGCAATATATAAACTTTAATTAGTGAATTGATAACAATTACAATCCAGCGATTTATTCTTAATGAAAGGAGGAGACTCACTGAAGACTTAAATAATCGCCTTCTCTGTCTGAAAGGAGAGGTAATACTTCACACTGTGCTATTTGGATAACTCTGCAGAGAACCACATGGACTTCCAGGGCAGATTGATTAGCCTCCAGAATAAACGCACTCCGTATGTGTTCATTTTCAGCACAGGTTGTCACTACTGAGAACCCCACAAGCAGAAAGACAAGCAGACCCTGTTAGCAGACCTGACCTGGGAAACTTTCCTCACTACCTTCTGTTTTCACTGAATGTCAACCTTATTCACATGTTGAAGAAGCTCATAGTCCCTATAGGGTTGTCATGGGAGTTACACGAAGAATACAGAAATATGAAAAGTTTGTAATGCTGTCGCTAATACAGAGTATCCATTTGTCAGTAGCATTTCCTTCTTTCCTCTGCATCTCTCTGTAAAATATGATAGTTAAATGGAAGTATTAGAGGTGGAAAAACGAAACACAAAAGCTTGTCCCTTACTTGTTCTTGTATCACAATAATAAAAGAATTTAATGAAATATTCTGTGAGAAGATGGAAAAAATGGAAGAAAGTAAAAAAAAGAGAAAGAGAAATCTAATGAATTGGAGAAGAGAATGATATAAAAGAACCTGGGAGCTGGGTTCTGGTTCTGGTTCTCATTCTGACAGTGTTGACCTGCACTGTCAAGAGCATGCTACCACCCTGGGCCAGGCTGTCGGATCCAGGAGCTGCAGATTTCCTACTCACAATGCAGTCTTCAATCACAACGCTCTTTCTCTCTTCTTGCTACTCCAGCAGAGGAAATGATTCAGGTAAAATGGGGCCCTGTGTGCCAATAATTTGTTCTTCCAGGACTGCAATGATTGTCACTCAGCTGCCTTTTCAAAGAGCAGGACTCTCGTCCCCTAGTGTCCTTGATCCCTCCCCAGGCTGTGTCCTGTGTGCCTCATTAGTTAGGACAGCCTGGCTCACACTCCTCCAGGTCCATCCCAGTCTATCAAACTTAGCATTTCATTAGCTGGAATATCTCCTTGCACATGGATAGTTCTCATCCCAGCTAAACTCTGTCTTTCCACATTGATTTAGTTGCTGCTCCATGCGAAGGGCAGATGTAAGCCACCTGACAGGATCTTTTTCACTGGGGATTTTTTATGTAGGTCTAGGTTTTCCACATTGAATGTCCAGCAAATCAATGATTTTGACAAAATTGTATTTCCTTCAACTGAAATGTACCTTTTCAATTCAAATCTAAAGAAATGATATAACATTCCAAATGACAAAATTTATATTTTCAAGAAAAACAAAGGAATAGATTATTGTACAGGTAATATCAAAAGATGTCTCTTGCCAAGCTTTAACTATTTTTTCTTTAGTACATGTCATTATCATACAGTATTGCCACCATAATGTCTAGCACTGTCTGCATGATGACTATTCATCCAATTCATAATAGAATAATAAAACTTTCCTCCCATCTGGAAATATTGATGAGAAAAAAATGTTCTGTCCTCTTCCTTTGGTGAAAATAGAGTTTAAGCAATTTTTATGGTTTTTAAATTTGTAATCTGGATAACTTCACATAATATTTAAAAACAGTGATACAAAATGTCTAAAACACTGTTACTATTTGATTCTAAACTGGGTTTCAGTGAAAAGTCAGTCATGGCTGGGATAATCAGATGATTAATTACTGAGTCTTCAAAGTCAGGGGACATTAAAATGACTGCCAAACTCAGAGACACTTTAGAATAACACCAACAAAATGATGAATACTATTTACATAATAGTTGCAACTTGATAATAAAATTACCAAGAGTTTATTCTCGCTTGTGTGCCAACGTATCAACAGAGATGCAGTTTTCTTTGATAAATCAATACTTTCCAAAATGCCATGCAACTTCTTTCAAAGATGAAGCTTTTTTGCATTCAAGAAAGACATATTTTCTAAATACCCCCATGTGCAAGATATATGAAATATTTTTAAAATAATGAAGACTGTTTTTTTTTTTTGGTACCGGGAATCGAACTCAGGTCCTTGCGCTTGCGCAGCAGGCAGTGAAACCACTGAGCTAAATCCCCGGCCCCAAAATAATGAAGACTTTTAATGGGCATTCATGGAAGTCACTTATGTTTCATTCATATACTTATCTCCATCCCCTGACAATTTCACTCTATGTATTTAAACAAACAACCATTATTTAAGAAAAGTATCCTTAGTTTGGCTATCTAGAGGGTAAGACCAACTATTTAAACTATTATTCTTTCAACCTGGAAATATTTAGATAATTGCATCCTGATAAAATAGTTCTGATTTACAGAGCAGTGATTTGATATTATTTTGAGGCCTAAATTGCTTTGAAGACCTGAAAAAACTATGAATTTTCACTAGGAGAATGTATCCCATGCCTTAACACTCTGGGAAGCCAAAGTAAGAGGATCAGAACTTTATATCCAACCTAGAAGACTTAGTGAATGAGTAAGACCCTACCTCAAAATAAAAATATGTTTTAAAAGGCTGAGTATGTAAGTCAGGGCAAAAACCTGGGTTTCACCACAAAATAAAGCATACAAACAAAGCAAACAAAGAAATCTTTGCATTGTCTTCAAACTGCTTATATACACTCTTTCTCTGGAAGTTGAAAACTTAATACACACACAAATCTGGGAAGGAAACAAAACATTTTTCATTCCTCTACAATTTTAGCAGGTTCTTACCCTTTAGTATCTGAGGTTTGTTATTATACATGCTCAATGGAAATATTCTTCTGCACTCAGACAGAGTGGACTGCACTGTACCTAAAGCAACTGGGGAACAAGGAGACATCTGGCAAACAGAAAGAGGCAAAAAGAAAAAAAAATATCTTCAGTGTCAAAGGAGAAGAGAAAAGCATGCTGATTTTCTTCTAATCAAAACGCATTGTTTCCATTTCTTCTTTTTCTCATAAATGGAAACAAAGTCTTTGTAGACGCAGAGGGGTGAAGGGATTGAAGAGAGGGCAGGGGAATGTGGAAAAAGGAAGAACCAAGATGGATCGATGTAAAGGTGCAAATTTCCAATGATGAATGTCATTACACTGTATACTTTACATGTACCAATACAAATAATTTAAAAAATGCATTGAATTTACGTCGAAAATAACACTGTGAGAATTTCCTAAGTGCTGTGGCTGAAACCTAGGGTGTCTTCCAAAAGTCTCACGGGCTAGAGCTGAGGCTCGTGGACAGTAACAGGGTCCCGGGGCACTGTTCTGTTCATCGGACCAGTCAGGTGCTGAGACCAGAGCGAACCATGCCTATGCTTAGCCGCCTGGACTCCGGGGTCAGTCGCAGAGCGGGGCCTTTGGCACTGCCTCTCCTGGTCCAGAGTCCGGGTCCTCCCACCTCTCTCTGCTCTTTGGGCTGCCCTGGTTCGGGCATGTTTCTTCTGCAGTGCGCCTCAACCAGGCCACGTCTGCCTGGGAGGGAGCCCACTGTGCACTAAAACGTGAGCCCCCCGATTCTCCCCGCCTCTGAGTTGCAAATTTGGGGTACTTTTCCCCAGTGATAGGGAAGAAGTTAATACAGAAATACTGATTCAAAGGCTGTAGTCAACAGCCTGGCTGGATGTCAGGGACTAGGAAGAACATGACTGGAAAATTGGTGACAATGATATTTGAGGAAAAAGTATGTGGACAGACATTTGTAAAGCAGCAAGGATGGAAGGATATTTGAGTCCCGGATAAATGCTCACCAAAATGTGACTGCAGAGTAAGATGAATTCCATTTGGCCCAATTATTCCCCTTCGAGGTATTGTCCTGAAAGAGTTAAAAACACCATGTTACAGGGACACATGCAAACCTATTTTTAAAGCAGCATTATTCACAATAGCTAAATCTCGAAGTTCTCTATATATCCATCATCAGATGAATGTGTAAAGACAATGTGTTGTTCCTGCAACATGGAGGACTACTGTGCCGTAAAGATGGATAAACTTGGGACATTGTCAGAAAAATAGATGGACCTTGAGACCATAATGTTAAGATAAATCAGACACTCAGGCTTAAATGTCACAAGGTTTCTCATATTAGAAACCCAACAAATAAATAAAAAGCAAAATAATAGAGAGGTAAAAAGAAGAGTCTTTATTTCTCTATAACTTTGAAGTCTAGTTTCATGCCGTATAGAATTCTATAATGGTGCTGTATTTTCTTTCTTCCAAGACTTTAAATGTTTCACTTCTTTCTCTTTCTCATTTGCAATATGATGTCTGAAGCAATTCTAACCCTTCTCCCTCTGTAGGAAAGGTCTTTCCTCTCAACCCTCGTGCCACTTTTAAGATTTTTTCTTTGTATTAGATTTATGTAGCTTTAATGTTATGCTCATTTTAATATTTATCATATTTGACACCTTTTGAGAATCCAGCACCTATTTTTCTCCTCTGTCACCAGGTGTGGATATTTCTAACCTTTGTTACTTCATTTTTCTCCATTCTTCCTTTTTCTTCTATTGCAGTCAAAACTAATTTATATCTTCTAATATATCCCACAGCTCTTAAATATTCTCTTCTATTTTACTTTTAAATGCAACTAAGTTATGAAAGTTTATTTATATGTTATCAAGTTTACTGAGTTTTCCAGTAGCTATGTATAGTCTAATGATAAGCTCAATGATATTATTTTTAGATTCTGTGTTCTACTTTTCTGAATTTCTAATTTTTTTCTTACATTATATTTCTGTACTCAAACGTTCTTTATTATTCCATCAAAAATATCTAAACACTCATAGTTCTTTTAAATTCTCTGTCAGATAATTTAAAAATCTATGCCTTATTTGAGTATGATTCTAAGGCTTGCTTTGAGTCTGTTTTTCCATACTTTTACTATAACTTATACTTTTTGTTTGAAAGCACATTATATTAAGGAACAGGAACTCTGCTTAGTTGACCTTTAAGGTGACATTTTGCATTAATACATGTTGGACTGGGAAGATATTAGTCTTTATGGTCAGTGCCAGTTCAGACGTTACAATTTTTTACAATGTCCATCTTCTTGTTCAATTGTTTTCTTTGAATTTACCTAAGACCCACTTCCATGGTGCCTGTGTCTTGTAGCTGTTTGAGCTGTAATATGCTCTTGGTATGCTGGACCTCTATGAATGTGACCATGGTAGCATGCTGGGGAGTGGAAGTGTCATATCATTTTATTTTATCTCAGTTTTCTCTGGGCTTAAGTCGTGAATGTGAAACTCACAATGTTTTTACTTTTATGTCACATGGGAAGAATATAAGGTAATAAATACAAGAATTTTGGTTAAAAATTTGTGTACTTTATGTCAGGAGATTTATGGGAAATACTGAAACTTACAGGAAATCTTCACATGAATATATGTCAAAACCTAGTGACTTAAACTTCTGAAATTATTATTAAAAATCTACAAAGAGGAAACATACAATTATGAACAATTGAGAAACATGAATCAAGTAATATGCTGTGAAATAAGAAATGTTAAAATAACAATATTCTGATGGCATTTGATTGAGAATTTTGCATAAAAGGAAACAAATGTCAAAACTCTTATAACATTTTTATCTGCATTAAATTTACAGACTTCATTTTTAACTTCAGAAATTACTTTGGAAAGTGTCATGATTTCAAAATCAAAAGCTCAGTATAAAGCTCTTATTTAGTTTGTAGAATGATTTTTTTTTTTTTTTTTTGGTACCGGGGATCGAACTTGAGTCCTTACACTTGCAAGGCAGGCAGCAGAACCACTGAGCTAAATCCCCGGCCCATCATGAACATTTTAAAGTGACAAAAAGAGCTATGCTCCAAGCTTTATGCTCTCAAACAGAAAGCACTCTCCATTTTATCAGATGATATGAAGGATATTTGACTTAGAAGAATTTAGGTTGACAGGCGTGATTGGGGAAAATCCAAACCATGCATCCTTCAAGTTAAGATGCCAGTCAATAAAAAAAAACAAGTCCTATAAATAAATGGTTTCTCATTACTTCATCCATCTCTGTGCCTGCCTCAGGATGAGACTGTCTTAAAAAGACTTCAGAAGAGTAATCTTTGTACAAGTCTATGTCTTAGAAGCACAAGATGTTCTGTCAAAAAACAATTCCATGGTATTACAGTTTAATGAGTATGGAAAAAACAAATGTCTTAAAAACTTTAAAAGGAAAATAAACTTTTATACTTTAGGCTATTAGGAAGTGCTTATAATATAGTCTGTCACCAATGTAAGTGTGTGTGTGTAGATATGAGTATTTATTTTTTTAGTGTTTGTGTGTGTATATAGATGTTCATGTATTTGTTAGAGTCAAGGTCATGGTTAGTTTGGGTTTAGGTTTCTAATCCTAACTACAAGAAGCCTGTGAAAATTCCCTGAAGTGTAAGAAACCACATAATCTTTAATTGAGTTCCTGAGGATTGGATATTAAAAGTGCAAGCTCTCTCCCATGGCCTTTTACCTTATTATTCTCCAAAAGCCTTTGACACAGCTGTAGAAGAGAGGGTGGGATATTGAGTATTTATTACACAGACAGCATCATTGGCAAAATCCAAACGAAAGTTTAGGGTACGTGGATGCATTTTTGACATAGAAATATAAGTTTCCATTCAACAAAACCTGGAATGTTAACAAACATATATTCCTGCAATATTCACCTGCAGTAGTAGTACCAGCCTCAGCAGTAGTAATACCTCTTCCTCTGAATTTGTTAAATTCCTTACTATTTTACTTTTTATTAGTACAAACCCAGTACATAATGACTACTTACAATGGTGAGTCGGTCCGTCTACATAACACATCTTAATTCTTTCTTATCCTTTTTCCCTTTTCTTTCCATCCTTCCATGTCTTGGTCCTCCTTTTTTTTTTTTTTTTTTTGCAAAAATCTGTTTTCCTGTTTTATATTATCTTTCAATTTGCTCTTTAATTTATTGATGTTTTGGGTTTCGCACATAAGAGAAATCATGGGATATTAAAGTTTGTGAGTCTGATTAATTTAATTTAAAATTATACTCTCAGGGTGCATCCATTTTTCTACAGATGACTCAAGTTTATCTATCTTTATTACACAGTAATAGTCTTGTAATAAAGGTTATTTAACAAAAAACACAGAGGTGAATAGGTGGGTATGTGCTTTAATCTGTGAGAACACTTACTTTTACATGACCAAGAAATCTTGCTGGGTATATAATATGCTAAGTCAGCAAAACAAATTAAGCATTGATTACATGATTACTATTACTGAGACACTCTACTATTGTAGTCATATCTTTAGTCACTTAATACAACAGAATATACCTGTGATGAAGGTTTTAATGTCAACATTAATAAAAAGATTAAGAAACAAATACCATGATATTGAGTAAACAAAGCAATGCCAGAGCGTTCATATTGTTGGAACCAGAATCTAACTGAGGCCATCTGGTTGCAATAGTCTCTCCTCACTTTGGTGTTGTGTCTTGTCACATTGTTAAATTAACTTAAATTGAGCCAGAGGCTGCCTCTGAGCCCTGAGTCCTTACATAGCAACCTGCAACGTATGACCAAACCCACCTCAGTCCTAAATGAAGAGGGTAATAAAGAGCTGTTTAGGTCAATTGTAGGCACCCTGGTTTCAGCCAGTCATGAGCAACAACTCATTATAACATCATGCATAATTCAGAGGCCCCCTCACGCCCATCACGTGAGTCCTATACTTTGCTTCTGTCCCTGGTCTATAAAATCTTGCTGTTTCCACTACTGGGCAAAATTCTGGAGACCTCCAGTTTTCTAGGGTTATGTAAATTTTTGAAGCATTTTTTGCTCAAACTCTGATAAATGTAATTCTTAACTTTTTCTTTTAAATAGAAATAGTAAATAGAATCCTATACTCTGCTTTTATCAGGAAGTTTACTGACACATTTTTATCTGCACGAACCTGTAGAAGTTACGCAGTCTTGAAGATTTGTGACCCCTGTGTTTCCACTTTGCACTGGAGAGAGCTTTCTGCTTTCTGGCTGAGTTATGTTGCTAAATTGCTGAATTCATATGTAAGACATAGAGTAATCAAGAAAGTTTTAGTAAAAGCCGATCTGGGGTAGCTGAAGCAAACTGTAAGATTATTTGTATCAGACAATGCTTATGAGAAACAGATTTAATGCAAGATACACAGATATATAAGGATTTATAAGATTGGCTTACAAAGGTCACCCACAGTCAGGGTGGAAGAGTGCAGAAGGTCTGTGTGCTTGAGAGCCGAAGGATCTATGTGAATAAGTGTTCTATGTGAATCTGTATCAGGAAGCTCAAAGGTCTGTTATGGAAGAGTCTACATTGGAAGCCAGGAGATGATATCCAAGGTGAAGGTGAAGACTGGAGCTCTTCTAAGAAACAGAAGTGAGTCTTTTTTCTTCATTTCCCTTTTATACCATTTAGATGGTAAACTCATTGGTGGCTGTCATCCATACCCAGTAAATCCCAGCAAACTTTCAGAAATTCCCTCAACCACACCAAGAACTATGCTGATCTCATTTAATTGTGTATTTCTTACTGAAGTTGATGCAATCAGTTAACTATCACAGTCCACCCTTTTGACAATCATACACATTTCTTTAACCCATTACCTCCAGATGCAAAGACAAGTTCATAATTATGCCTAATGTGTTATAAATATCCTGTGTGAACATGGAAACACATTAATTCTCTCCTCAGAATGAAGGCAAGTTTTCTTTTGGTGATGCTTACTCCTAATATTTCATACCTTGAACATAATTTTACCAAAATTTAAGAACCAATATTAAGTCTATCAACATTTCATTGCATAGGAAGCATAATAGAAAAGAATTAATGCTATCCTTGTTTCTGTAACTAATTGCAGGTTGTAGCCAGTATTTAGAACAACCTTCCTCTACTCCCCATTCTGTATCCCCTTGGCCTTCAGCAAACAGCTCAGCAGCTCTTGGTTCTTTCCTGGTGGGGTCACCCATACCTTCATTCCCAAAGGGTCCGGACCATTTATCATCCTGCCTGGATTGAGTTGTTGGCCTGTTGACCTCAATAACAAGGGATTGGGTTGTGGTAGTTTCTTGTTGACTTTAATAACAGGGTATGGTGATACCAAGAGGCACCCTAAGGGATCTTCTGCACTCCAAGTATGTTCTTCCTTCCTCCATTGTGAAGTAGCAGTGCAATTTTCCCTTGATAGTCTGGGTCAATCACCCCTGACAACACTGTGACTCCTTTTTAGCTTGTTTCCTCAGAGGCATGAGGAGACCATGACCAGGGGGAAGTCTTAGCTATCAGTTCCACAGCATCATTGTAGTACTTCCTGGTACAAGCCTCCCCCTTCTGGACCAAGACTTCTAAGCCAGCAGAACATAAGGTTTCAGAAACAGGAAGCCAAAAGTTTGCTAGTGGATCACTGAGGGTAATGGTGAGTGGTTCCATTCCCTCTTCCGTCGCATGATACCTGGATCGTGTCCTCCATCCAGCCACTCCTGGTGGTGAGGAACATGGTCAGAATGAACTCCATGACTATAAGCCAATTGCCTCACTCCTTTGGCTGTAAAATGCGTTCCTTAAAAAAAAAAATGTGTTCCTTGGTCAGAGGCAGTGCTGTGTGGAACTCCATGATGGTGTTCATGTACAGTGAGACCAATTCAGCTAATCTGTGCCCTAACTGCAACCACCCAGGAGAAAGAATAAGATGGTCCTGGATTTGTATACTTCATGTAATCATCTGGGATCATGAGTGAACTTATTCAGTTAAATACCACTACAGAAAGAGATGTCAATGATTCATGAGAATATTTTGCAGAAAATTGTAAACAAATTGATGCTCAAACCACTCTCTAAACTCCTGTGTGGCATAAATCACAGAACCATGCCAAAATTTGTTTTTCAATAAATAATATAAACATTTATCTTTAATATTAAATAAATGTCTATTGTTAAGCTCATTCTTGTATAACAATTTATCACTAGTCAAATGTGATCACTTGCTAAGGATTGAAATTTTAAGACAGAATTTGACTTCATCACTTCTGGTTAAAGGAGAGAAGAACAAAGGAAATATATTCATTTGCACCTTTTTCAATTTAATTAACCTGGTAACTGCATCCTTAGTGGTTCTCTTCTTTATTTAGCCTGGATTGGAGTTAAAACAGCAACAACAACAACAGCAAAGCTTGTGGTCACTCTTTTGGTTCAAATCTGATTTGATTTCCTAATTGTTGGTCCTGGGGATCAAAACCAACACCAGGTCCAGCGGCAGAACCTAGACAGCTAGTCCATGGGAATTTCACTTCCAGAGGTCCAATAGCCTTTCATAAATTTTACATAAGCTGTATTTTGCATTTGTTACATCAACAGGTGTTTATGACTCACTCTGAAAGTTGTCTTATGTATGAAACATGGATCAGCTCACCGATATTCTCAGGAGCACGATTTTGTGGGACTCTGATGTTCCAAATTTCTCTGCCCTGCCTCATCAACCCATGTCATTTTAAATTGCATCAGTGTAATTCTTAAATAAATTCACTATATTACATATTCTCTAAGTCCCTGCCTTCTCTTCTGAACTCTGACTGTAACAGGTCTCAGTTTGGAGTAAAGCTGTGGAATTTTTCCTTGACAATGGGACTCTCTAACATGTTCTCTAATTTGACTAGAATTCAATGGACAATAATACTATAATTAGTGGTTTATTGGAAACTGGTATCCATGCCAAGCAGTGACAAAATTTCCCTAAATTGTCACTTGAAATATCTTGGATTTGTAAGGCTTTGGGTGACCAATGTGCTGCTACAATGGGATTTTTCAAAATAAAGTCAAAAAATGTTAAGGCTATTTATTTGGTATTTACTGTGGGGGAAAAAATAGCAAAACAATGAAAAACTCAGGTATTTATATCTATAGCAAATGATTCTGTAAATGAATCAGAGAATGTCTAAGATATTTCTGTAAGAAATTCTTATCTCTCTCTAGCTAGAGCTGAGAATTTTGAAAGCTAATATCTAAGTTAATATGTAGTTAGCTAACTTAAAATAATATTTGAGCTTTTATCCTCTTAGGATTTTTTATAAAAGCTATGCATTGTTTGGGAAGGGATGGGTGCCTAAAAAATTGAAATTGATTTATGTACGGAAAATTCAGTGAAGCAAGTCTTGGATACCTAAATTCACTCAGGACTGTTTGCCAATGAGGAGGATAATGTCTTCCAATCCTATGCCAGGAACTTAATCTTCCCTTGACCAAAGACCCTGCAAGAACATCACCTGTAGTAGTTGTCCTAATGGAAATTGTTGATCACTATGAATTCCTGTTACAAACATATCTTACAGTTATTCTCAAGTAGATGTTGGGGGTTCTAAATGAAGCTGCACAAAGCTTTATAAAGGAGTGCAAAAACTACTAAGATATATTGTTCAAGAGAATATGCATGGGGATTTGTGATAAAATTATTGGGGCAGGGTGAAAATTTATGATAATAGGCTGTGTTACTTTATTGCTATCTGTATAATAAGCATAGATTGTTCAATTACAATGTTAACTATTTTATTTGGGTATAGTATTAAAAGTACCATTAAGACCTTGTTTGATTGTTTGATAAAAACATAAATACCAAAGAGGCTATTTTAAATAAATTTGAGAGCCTTTAGCTCCCTTGGAATACAGTAGCAGAAAGCATACAGTTGCTAAGGAGATCGGAATGTAAAAGAAGACATACTAAGATATATTAGCATGACCTGCTAACTGTCCCATATCTTCAACCCTTGGAACACAAAGTTTAAAAAATATATTAAAATAAGAAACAAAGGCAAAAACTCTCAAGAGCTCTTAATGGAGATTATTCTACCCAGGCTATTATACAGGGAAAATGCTTTAAAATTAATTCCTTGTATAAGATTAAAGTCATGTGATCTCAAGTTGGCAGATGACAAATGACATTGAGCTATCCTAGACATAGTAGTCATGGCTTTTATAATGGCCAGAGAAGATAAATTTTATTCAATGTGGTTGACTCATGCAGACTTATAGTATTACCTAATTTGTAAAGCTGAATTTAAAACTGAAATAAATGGGCTTCCCACAAAATCTGTATTTTGTACTAACTAAAAGCTCCAGGGAAAAAAATAAGAGTCCAACATGAGGAACTACAGTGAAGAGTTGCAGTGCCTCAACTACATTTAAACAGGGGTACAGACTGACTCAGAGATCTTTGAAGAGAGTGGTGAGTAAAGCTTGTGATTGTTCTATTTATATCTTCCCTAGCCTTCATCAAAAGGATGTCTAGTCATTTATAAAAATGATGATGAATTATGTAAGTTGAATCATGAAACTTTTATAAAAATCTTGGACTTATCTTTGAATTGATCTAATTGCTAAAAATATAAAATGCTATTCTGGTTAGACCATCAGATTATAACCTCTAAAAGTCAGATAATTAGTGAAATTTGGGGTGAATGAGTTTCCAAACTTACTTCCAAGATTATTTATTGAATCCTGACGTGCATAGGTGTGACAGTCAAACTTATTAATTGAAAGAATTCCTACATTAGCTCCTTGTCCTTGAGCTGATGACTAATATAGTACAAAAAGACATGTAGAGGTCATGAAAATGCATACATTTACCAAACAATACACAAAATGGAGCATTGGTAGCTTTACACTATTGTAGAAATTAATGCCATGTTGATAGAGTGGAAGATTTCAGGATTGGTGATTCTTTCTTTGGTGATGCCATCCATATCTTGACACTAATTGTGCTACAATTCTTATGGACAGTTTTATTACGATCATCAAGTGTAGATAATTTCAAATCATCAGTGTGGCATCCCTGAGATGCATCTGGGAAGTGAGGCACCAGAAAGGCTTACTTTATGCAAGGCAGGTACCACACACCTGGGAAGGGAAATCCTGGCACACCACTGAAAAGAGTGTGCCGAGTATCTGCCCCAGAGAATCCCTTGCATAAAAATAGCTATTTTCTTATTCCATTACATATTGGAGAAGTTTGTTACACAAAAATAACCCATAGACAAGGCCTTGGGATGTTATCCCTTCTCTATTCAATGTCATATTTCTTACACAAATATAATTTGCCTTGTAAAAAGTAGAAAGCCTTATATATGTATTTACTTATCTTCTTTCAAAGATATTATACATGTAGCACATAACCTTCAGTCACCCTGGAACATAAGCTCACACTATCTCCTTAGAACAGTTCAGCCTTGAACTTTAAACCCTTTCATCTCTGTATGGAAATCTTTTGATTGTGTCAAAATTTGAGCTGTGTGACTATAGGACTTCCCCATTTTGAATACAGGAGATATATTCCAAGACAGCCCTGCCCGATGAATACTTTAATCCACAAATAATACCAAATACTATACATACATCTATTTTCTATAAATACATAAATATTACATAGGTTAACGTACATTAGACATAGTAAGAGTTCAACACTTAATAGTAAAATGACACATTATAACAAAATATTGGAATCAAATTTGCATGAATGTGGTATCTCTCTCCCTATTTCACAGGATATCTTATTGTATTGTATTCACTTTTCCTGTTGACCATGGATATCAAACTGAAAGATCATGGACCAGGGAGGACTATTGTACTAATAATCTTATTCAAAATCTCAAATATTTCTGAGTGATAAAAATGAAAACACTTCTCTTGAACTTGTAGCAAAATGAAAAAGAAGCAGAAGGTGTATTCCCTGCAACTCAAAGTTTAATGAAGGAGATATAAAAGATACAAAGACACACATTAAATTATGTAGGTTGTAAAAATATGAAATGTTGTATTTATTCTAAGAGCATATGAGCATTTCAGGTGTTCCTCAAGATGAAGTGAATATAAAGCAAAATAATAACTTTCCATTATCTCAAGGATATTTTCATTAACTCATCAGATTTTGCTTTCTTCATCCACACACCTTAAAAAGGACTTTAAACTAGTACAAGCATTATGGAAATCAGTACAGAGATTCCTCAAAAAACTAAAATTAGAAAATTCTATTTGACACAATATTGCCCTTTTACGTATCTTCATGCAAGGGTTAAAGATTATTTCATTAATCCATGTGACTCATAATAATTAAATCTTGGAAGCAGCCTATATGTCCATCAACAGATGAATGGATAAAGAAAATGTGGCATTTATACACAATGGAACACCACTCTACCACAGAGGAGGATAAGCTTGTATCATTGAAAGGAAAATGGATGCACCTTGAGGCCATAAATATTAAGTGAAATGAATCAGACATAGAAGTTTAAATATCCTATACTTTCTTTTATATGAAAAACCCAAAGCATAAATAAAGAACAAAATAAAAATTAATAGGAAAGGGGGAGATAGATCTTTGCAAAAAGGAAGAGAAAAGGGGTAGGAGGGGAAGGGACTGAAAAACAAATCAAGATGTATTTCACGAGTAATGTAATCAGGTACTGCAAACACGTACCAATAAACAGAAAATTAAAAATGGCTTTGCTTATAATTGATCCATATTCTTGATTCATTTTCCTTTTATTTTCTGAGCCTGTGATCCATATCCTATTTTCTTTGTACCTTACTTCCAACTTATGGATGTAGCCAAATAACCTTGCTGGAACAAATAAAAATATTTAATAATTTATTGGGGGAATTATATTGACATGAACAGGATTATTTGAGCTGTAATCTAGGTATCGCAACTCTACACTCAAACAGTAAAGTAGGTGATGGGTGTGTTTGCCAAGTAAGGGCACAGAACCTCTCCAAAGTAAAGTATGGGCAACAGAGAGATGAACTGAGGTCACAGAGGGTCAGTTTTGAAAGAGAAATGAGCATAAAATATGGAGTTGATTTGGAGCGTTGTAAGGAAGCTGAAAGTGAAGCATCTCCTGAAGACTTCAGTAGCCCAGTCTTCTCAGAAAAGTCCATTTCTTTCATATCAGCTATTTCTTCCTCAATTAAACAGCCTTATTGAAATGCTCAAGGGACTTGACCTTTAAAGTTATACATTAAGACTGGGAGACCATCATTATATTCTTTCATAGTCAATTCTTTCCCCTAAAAAGTGTGGCTGTTTCATAGAAATAGAAAGTCTCTATTTTATTACTTTCTTAAAAAGTGTAACTTGGGATAAAATAAACAATTTATATGAAATACCACAGAGCATTTTATGCTTCTTTATTATTAATACAAAAAATAACATTCCCAGTGTTCAAAATAAGAGCACTTGTGTGGAGAGGGATCAAATAAGATGTCTGAGGAGATAGAAACTGTGCTCAAATTGCTCTCATCATGATCAAAATTTATAATCTTTTGTCTCTATTACAATGTCTCCCTGTTGCTTGGTAGTTTGTAAATTTAATTAGGACCCAAAATATTTCAAAGTGATAAGTCTATATTTTACCAATTAAGTTTATGTTAAAATAATGACAACTCTACTCTTATTTTCAAATATTATTTTAATCAAATCTTGCTCTTTACACTTGTGCTGAAAGCTCTATGGCAGCTATGTTCAGCAACACAATACGACTCATGAATGAAAACATATCAAAGGAGTATGAGAAAATACATGAAATATTGAAAAGTATTCATCTTCAATTTGGTACTTAAGCACTTTTTGTGGCATGTTTTAAACAGCTTGTGATTTTCTGAACACTCAGGGAATTTGAGAATTACAAGGAGTTTTTGAAAATGAATAATAATAATATCTGTATATGAGAAAGTACGATGTAAACCAACAAACAATACTTTTAGGGGTATCACACTGTTTTTCTTTCTCAATCCAAATATAATCATCCAGATTTTCATGGAAAGAAAAGGAAAACCTGAGCACGCATAAGCCTACCTTGAAGTAGGGATTTTGGCCCATGCAGGATATGCCGAGAGCATCCAGATGACACACGGGGGGCCATAAATACTGGGGCCCCAGATGGACCACACAGGCCTTCTGACTTCATTCCACCCTGCAGTTCCTACACTAACCATATTCGTGATGGACCCATCACTGGAGGGAAACTTCTTCAAGATGACAGAATCCAATGTTCTTTTGCCCATTTATCCACGTTCCAAGTTCCCACTCCTATGCCTGCTAATGCACACCCACAGCCCTGACCACTGTGTCAGTGACTGTCTTCCTAAGACGTCTCCGAATGGTTGCTTCAAGAACAGAGATATGTTTCCTCACTGTTCAGTTCTAGAAGTCTCGTATAAGGTGATGTTCAATTTGCTTTTGAGTGAGGGCTCTCTCTTCCCATCTTTCTGATGATTGCTGTGTTCTCAATTCACCTCTTGCCTCTGGACAGATGGACACACACACACACACACACACAATGATTTTTCAAGATCTTTAAAGTATGATTCTCATATCTTTATTGTATCAATGTCACTTAGATTATTTCACCTTGACTGAGTTTTCAGTTTGTAGTTTGTGAGGAATTGGTTCATTTATTTTAATTTGGCACATGTATGTATGGAAAGCTTTACACAGAATTCTGTTATTATCTTTTAAATGTGGCAGGATCAATAGTGAACTAGCTCAATTCATCTACAGTATTAGTGTCCTGTTTGTTCAGTTATTTTTCCCATCATTTTTTCTTTCAGCATACCCACATCATTCTATTTGAAATGAAATTCTTATAGAAAGTATATAATTTATTGAGTATTTTTGTATTTATTCTGCCAATTAATAATCTTTGATAGAAAATTCAAATCTCTGATTTATCACTATTGGCATCTGGTGATTGTGTTTTCTCATTCAACATGTAAATCCCTTGATGTAAATCCCTCGATTGTTTGCATCACCAATGCTTTGTCAATTTTTTAATTTGTAGCAAACATTTTGATATTATGCTGATTATTATGTTTTTTAAAAGTCTTACTTTCCTATGCAGTCAACTTCTTCAGGCTTGGATAGATCGTTCATTTTTGTGGGTTGTGGCTCTAGGAAGAATTTATTCTTCGGAGAATTTATGGTGCTTTGCAGCTGCTCGATTTTTCTTGTCTTTGGTGTTTCTCTTGATTCCTGTTAGTGATTCCTGTAGAATAAGAAGCCGATTCTTCCCACTGTAATGCCTGCCGCTGGGGGTGGAAGGTGATAGACTGACATAAGCCGGTAGAGAGCACTTCCAGTGGTCCGGATTGTCTGCCCACCTGGCTGTCTGGTATCTGTAGAGGAGAGACAGAAGACTTCCTCATAAATTCATCCAGTAGGCACAAAACCTTCCCTAGTCCTGGCTTTTTCTTTTTGTTGCAGTTCTACAGGAGAGTCTCAAAGGAAAATATTTCAATGAACCAAGGAGATTTTTAGGTACTTGGTTCTGGTACTGGTTAGTCAGTCACCTTATATTTTCAGTGTTACTTCCATTTAAATTTGTGCTAATAATGAATCTGTATATATTTTCTTCCACTGCTTTTGAAATTGAAGAGACACCTTCTGAGGCAGACTGGAGTGTCTGAGGCTTGCATGTACACTTATGCAAATCAAATGAGATAATTTATGCAGAATTAAAATTATAATTTTGATTAAAAGGCAAACTCATTAGGTATCTGTAAACTGATGAATTTATTTAGTAGTACTTAACATAAATTCCTCATTTATAAAATAAGATTGATAATAGATGAATAGCCATTATAGAATTAAATTAAGCACTACATGAAACTCATGATCTTTTAAGTATCCTTCATGGGTGTATATAGCAATGCTATCTCTCATTATTATAAGGGCCAATTTAGATCCGAGAATTAAGATCCTTAGCTCCCATAGTGCCTCCTCTT